>NC_136422.1:117922500-118102500 GCF_052625555.1 Lactuca saligna
TCAAACTATATATGTATTTATATACCTATAAATATATTAGATAGAGATGGGTAGATAAAAGATCATCTAGATCATGAGAGATGAAAGATGAAATAGATGATGAGAGGCCTTGACTTTAAAGACGATCTAGTCGTCTAGCGGAGTATAGATGATGACCACAAACTATTCTAGATAGTCAAGTAGAATGCTAGCATACTCACAACTTGTAGGTGTTTTTGAACTAAGTGTTCATCAGGTGTACTCCATCCCCCCATGGTTTCCTTATTGACATATATTGCTAAGGAATCCCCTAAGCATTACTATCTATCCTGAAGATGATCCTTCGAATAGGTCCCCTGAATTAGATGCTTTAGAGGCAGAAAGTGAAGATAACGGGAATGGGTAATCGGTTTGAATGTTTTGATGAAAATATATCAATTATGTAACATCCTGGAATCGCAAGAGTAGAGTTGAAGGGCTAAAAGTGTAAGTTTTAGAGGGTGACTCGGCGAGTCCATGGATAGACTCGGCGAGTCAGGTCGCGACTATGGTCATGTGTCAAGTGGCCTACTCGGCGAGTCCAAAGATGGACTTGGCGAGTAGGTGCTGTATGGACAAAACCCTAATTTTTGGGGTTGAGCCCTATATAAAGAGCATTATACCCCTCCATAGCCTCCCTTATTCCCCCCTTGAGTCCCAGAAACCCTAAACTCGTGGAGAGTCCCTTTGTGGAGCAAATTAGAGCTTGGAGAGGTGTTGGTTGAAGAAATCTTGAAGGAGAAGTGGCTTGGATCAAAGGGCTTTGCTTGGATTCGAGTTTGGTTGCTATTGAGGCATCTTTTGGAGGTAATACTTTCGTTCTTGGGCTGTGTTTTCCTAGATTCTCATTGTGGAGTTGTGTGGGGGGCTTGGTTGTGTGGTATCTTGATGTTTGGGGTATGGATCTGAGGTTGCTACCTCAGATCTGGAGTGGAGAAGATCTTAAGAGCATTAAAGCCCCTGTCCTTGTGTTGTTAACGGAGCTACCATGTCCCAAACCTTGGTTCTAAGGTGAATAAGGCCTAGATCTCTTTAGATTCACGTAAAGTTTGCCACTTTACGTGATGGATGGATTACAGGAGGTTGGATCTATGTTTTGGATCAATTGCATGGCCTGGGATGCTTCTGTATGGATTCAGACCGGTGGTACTCGACGAGTCACATGGGTGGACTTGACGAGTTGCTTGAAGATGGCCTGGAACTCGACGAGTTGGAAAAACAACTCGACAAGTAGGTTGAAGATAGCCTTGGACTCGATGAGTTCATTTGGACTCAGCGAGTCTTGTCGAGGAAGTCCTAATATTTCTGGTTGAGTCGATGAATCGGTGAGTCAAGGGATGAGTCGGTGAGTTGGGTGCGAGTGGAATCAGAGTTGTTGGACTCGACGAGTCTAGGGGTGACTCGGTGAGTTGGGTCGCTGATTGAGGGAAGTTCTGAGCATAAGGACTCGGCGAGTCATCGGGTTGACTCGGCGAGTAGGGTCAGTCAGGGGTTGACTTTGACTTGTCCAAGGTTGACCAGTTGTCTTCCAGGGGTACTTTGGTAATTAAGGGTATTTATTGAGTCGTATGTTTTGATGTTCAGTGGAGGAGTTCGTGTCAGAGTCCGGAGCAGCGGGATCTTATCCTTTCAGCCGACAGTTTCGAGGTGAGTGATCCTCACTATATCTATAGGGTTTAAGGCACCAAGGCCGACCCTTTTATCGGGTGGAAATCCGGGTAATTGTCTTTTGTATGATATTGCGGGATATGGGCTGGAAGGCATTACATGTTGCGGGCCGGAAGGTAATGCGATGTGGACCGGAAGGTCATGGCCTGGAAAGGCGTATGTGTATAATTATTATGTTGGTTGAGTCGTAGGGTGATGTTATGCTAGTGATCGGCTAGGCTGGTATCTTGGTTAGGGTAATGATATGCTATGTGATCTGTTGATCGATTTGCTAACTGTGAACTGCTATATGATTACATGTTATGTGTATGGTCGTCTGGTCTGGAGTGTAACCCGGTATGCACGGTTGTTCTATGTTCTGTCATGATATATATATATATATATATATATATATATATATATATATATATATATATATATATATATATATATATATATATGCTTTTACGTTGCGGGCCGGAAGGCGATATCTTATGGGCCGGAAGGCATTATGTTATGGGCCGGAAGGCATTACGCAATGGGCCGTAAGGCGATATGTTTGGACCGGAAGGTTGTGGCCTGGAAGGGCGTATACGTGGTTGGTATTTTGGGGGTATCTCACTAAGCTTTCGGGCTTACAGTTGTGGTTTAATGTTTTTCAGGTTCTTCAGGAGACCGTGGCAAGGCGAAGGCGCAATCGTACCGCTCCTCATGATTTTGTAGCAATGTGATTCTGGGAATACTCTAAATGATTTGTATTGAAAACCTTTTGTAAACATTTTAATGAAAATCGGGTTGTTTTGAAAAATTTAAATTGGTTGTATTTTTCGGACGTTACAAGTTGGTATCAGAGCCTTGGTTTGAGTGAATTGGAGGAACACTTGTGTGACTCCAGTCTCAAATCGAGGAAGGTTTTAAAAGAGAAATTAAAATGGTTTTAAAATTTAGTAAAAGGAGGAGGCGGAGGTACGATCAGCCGGAGCCAGTAAGTAACCCCAAATTACCATTCATGACATTGTTTTATTGAGCTTTGATAGAAAAGCATGCTAGAGTTAGGCTAGGGATGTTCAGGAATTCGTGTTAATGTTGCCTGATTGTGATGCCTGTAGCCTAGGGTCCCTTATGGGAGATTCTCAGTGTTTCTCTAGTGGTGAGGGTTGAGTGTTGTTATGCATGTTTCTCTAGGGTGTTGTGGTAGTACTTCATACAAATATGGGTAGGTGTGGAAGGTAGTATGGGCCCGTACTACTGAAAGCACAGGACCCATACGCGTATCAGGGAAACCATGACCTCTAGGGTTGGGATGAGAGCTGGTTCCCGGGATAGTGGAATATGTCTGAGATTGGTGTTTTATTTTCAGTATGGAGATTTCAGGGCACGCTGGGAGTGGATCCGGGTCAGGATCAGGAGCAGGAGAGGGAGTTCCGAGTGGGTCTGTACAACCCAAGGTTGTCAGTCAGATGAGTACGCACGAGTTGGATGCGAGGATTCGTGAGATCCTGCATGATGAGGTTGCTGCATTGTTTCGGGCTGAGCTGCCGGAGTTGTTTGGGTCGATCAAGACCGCCATGGTCGAGTATTTTGACGAGCGCTATGCGGCTCTCGCGGAGACGGCTGTCGCGGTGGCTACAGTGGCTGTAGCAGCAGTAGGGGGAGGAGCTCATAGGGATTTTCAGTATCGGGACTTCGATAATACGGAGCCTCCCACTTTTGATGGAGTTCAGGATCCGATCGTTGCTATGAGATGGTTATCAGATGTGGAGGGATGTTTCTTCATGTGTTCATGCCCTGCTGATCAGAGGGTGAGGTGTGCTCTGAACCTGTTAAGGCTTGGGGCAAAGGATTGGTGGAGATTGACCACGGGGTCGTACTTGGATGCACAGAGAGCTGCGATTTCATGGGATCGGTTCAGAGAGATGTTCAGCACTCGTTATGTTCCGCAGGTCGAGAGGGAGAGGTTGGCTCAGGAGTTCTTGGAGCTGAAACAGGATTCGGAATCGGTGACGAAAATCACCAGGATGTTTACTGAGAGGGCGATGTTTTGCCTTGAGTTCGGTTTGGAGCAGGCTCAGATGTCCCGATATCTGAGTATGCTAAAGAGAGACATCAGGCAGTTTGTGTCTGCGCAGAGGTGCGAGACCTTGCTGGAGTTGCAGGAGGCCGCCAGGCAGCGTGAGTTAGAGATTAAGTTGCAGATGCGTGAGCTGAGGCAAGCTCCGGTTCAGTCGCAGGCGGCGACGAAACGGTCTAAGACCGTTGATTCCAGGATGGGAGATCAGGGTAGCCACGTCTGTGGAAAGTGTGAAAGGGGTCACGCCGGGGTTTGTCAGTCCGGTGGAGCATGCCGCAAGTGCGGAAATGAGGGACACTATGTGAGGGATTGTCGGCAGTCAGTGCCAGTTTGGGATATGAGGATATGCTATCATTGTCATCAGGTTGGACATTTGAAGGTCAACTGTCCACGGCTTGCTGCAGAACCGGTGCAGGCTCCAGCACCGGCTACGTTGAGGATCACAGGTGGAGGTCAGGGTGGAGTGGAGCCCCCAAGGGCTTAGGGTCGTGTTTTTCAGCTTGCTGCTGTGGGTATGTTCTTTCTACTGTTTTGATTATTTATGATTGTTGTGGAGTATTGTTATCTGTTTGTTTCGTTGGTTGGTTATGGAATTGCGTTTCGGGTTTTCGTGTGGTATCCGTTGTTTCTTGAGGGTTTGGCGAATTGTGTTCGAGATTTCGTGGGGGTATTCTTTGTTCCCTGAAGGATCGTTATGGTTATGAATTAGTACTTCGAGCTATCGTTGATTATCCTTGTGAGGATTGGTGGCGGATGCGGCGTTGGTTTGAAGGCCGGGTAGATTCTGCAGTATGAGGAATGGATATTTGAAGATTGGGTTCCTTTCGAGCGGGTAGTTCAGTGTGGAAACATGATTTGTATGAAAGTTGTTGGTGCTGGTGAGAAACATTTTGCGTGTAAATGTTGATTTTCTGCAAAGTTACTTTGGGATATTGGTGATGGCGACCGGTGATTTATTGTCAGTATCTTAAGTGGGGGAGAATTGGAAATTCTCCGGATGATCGTTGGGCCTGAGAGGTTGTTTAGCTGCTTGGGTAATTCAGCGATATTTCTATCAGTCGAGAGAAGGCTCGTATGGGTGAGTAACAGGCGTGCGGGGCGGAACACAGACCTAGAGCAATTGATTGTGGAAGGCATGGGAGCAGGCCGGGTTTGAGTATGCATGATGGAGACATAGTTCGGAACCCCTAGAGGGCTAGAACGGTATGCACGGGAGTATTTCCCGAAGGGATAGTTCGGAATGATGGATGCTAGTTGAGCAGTCTGGATAGACTGAAGGCCGGTAGGCGTACCAGTCAGGCCGAAGGCTCGGAGGACAGTCCAGTCAGATTGGCTGAAGGTTCTAAGAGTGGTCCAGATTGACTGAAGGCCTGGGGAGGCGGTCCAGTCATGCTGAAGACTCTGCGAGTACTGTTGGGTTGGTTCGAGGTTATGGGTTGTGTATGTTGCAGTGTGATTACATTGGGAGGTCTGGCCCCGGGTAGCGATCTTGAGCAGTGAAGGTAGTGCATGGGCTTGAGAGTCCCTGTGATGAGAGTCAGAGTAGTGGTGATGTATGGATGTCGGGTACGCTTTAAAGAGGTAATGTAGCGTGGGATGAGCATCATAGTGCTTGTCATGGTGACTGGGCGGACGAGTGGTTTCCTTGGTAAGGAAAGAGGGAGGAATGAAATTCCGAAAAGGGAGTGCGAATTCACGGAAGTAAAAGCGGCAGTGTAGAGTTATGATTGGAGTGGTCCGTCGATGGTCTTTAAGTAGTGTGTTACGGCGGTAGAATAAAAGCTCATTCGACTTGATATGTTGCTCAGGGCGCGGAGGGAATACCGCGGCGTAGAGCCAGGGAGAGGGGTTTGGAAGGGATACAGAGAAAGAGTCTTGGACTCTCAGTGAGATTATGATAAGGGTTTTGGGTATGTATCAGCAGTTCATCCTGGAAGGATGTTTGAGGATATCATCAGTGTATCAGGTTTTCCAAACCTGAGGGTGCTAGAGCTAGATTAGCATGTGTGTGTGATTGCGAGAGGAGAACTCGGGGGAGTTGCTCCGGAATGGAAGAATGGGTCTTTCGGTCGTCATGGGATGGATAGAGTTGAATTCGGATCGGGAATCTGATGGTTCGTGGCTTTATAGCCATATGAGTCAAGTGAAAGATGAGAATTGGAGCAGTAAGGCATCATGGGTAATTCTCGGTTGTTGAGTGTGGTTATCGGAGGGTACAGTTGGTGCCCGGTTTGAGTGGGTGGTGGGGACACCGTATGGAAGGAGAAAGTGAGCTTCTGGTTTCTATGGTTGTACCTTGAGGGACTTGGTTCGGTCAAGGTCAGGTGGCGCGTCGTGGGAAGTAATTTGAAGATGAGATGTCGTAGGCTTCGAGGACGAAGCCTAATTTAAGTGGGGGAGAATTGTAACATCCCGGAATCGCAAGAGTAGAGTTGAAGGGCTAAAAGTGTAAGTTTTAGAGGGTGACTCGGCGAGTCCATGGATAGACTCGGCGAGTCAGGTCGCGACTATGGTCGCGTGTCAAGTGGCCTACTCGGCGAGTCCAAAGATGGACTCGCCGAGTAGGTGTTGTATGGAGAAAACCCTAATTTTCGGGGTTGATCCCTATATAAAGAGCATTATACCCCTCCACAACCTCCCTTATTCCCCCCTTGAGTCCCAGAAACCCTAAACTCGTGGAGAGTCCCTTTGTGGAGCAAATTAGAGCTTGGAGAGGTGTTGGTTGAAGAAATCTTGAAGGAGAAGTGGCTTGGATCAAAGGGCTTTGCTTGGATTCGAGTTTGGTATCTATTGAGGCATCTTTTGGAGGTAATACTTTCGTTCTTGGGCTGTGTTTTCCTAGATTCTCATTGTGGATTTGTGTGGGGGGCTTGGTTGTGTGGTATCTTGATGTTTGGGGTATGGATCTGAGGTTGCTACCTCAGATCTGGAGTGGAGAAGATCTTAAGAGCATTAAAGCCCTTGTTCTTGTGTTGTTAATGGAGCTACCATGTCCCAAACCTTGGTTCTAAGGTGAATAAGGCCTAGATCTCTTTAGATTCACGTAAAGTTTGCCACTTTATGTGATGGATGGATTGTAGGAGGTTGGATCTATGTTTTGGATCAATTGCATGGCCTGAGATGCTTCTGTATGGATTCAGACCGGTGGTACTCGACGAGTCACATAGGTGGACTCGACGAGTTGCTTGAAGATGGCCTGGAACTCGACGAGTTGGAAGAACAACTCGGTGAGTAGGTTGAAGATAGCCTTGGACTCGTCGAGTCTTGTCGAGGAAGTCCTAATATTTCTGGTTGAGTCGATGAATCGGTGAGTCAAGGGATGAGTCGGTGAGTTGGGTGCGAGTGGAATCAGAGTTGTTGGACTCGACGAGTCTAGGGGTGACTCGGTGAGTTGGGTCGCTGATTGAGGGAAGTTCTGAGCATAAGGACTCGGCGAGTCATCGGGTTGACTCGGCGAGTAGGGTCAGTCAGGGGTTGACTTTGACTTGTCCAAGGTTGACCAGTTGTCTTCCAGGGGTACTTTGGTAATTAAGGGTATTTATTGAGTCGTATGTTTTGATGTTCAGTGGAGGAGTTCGTGTCAGAGTCCGGAGCAGCGGGATCTTATCCTTTCAGCCGACAGTTTCGAGGTGAGTTATCCTCACTATATCTATAGGGTTTAAGGCACCAAGGCCGACCCTTTTATCGGATGGAAATCCGGGTAATTGTCTGTTGTATGATATTGCGGGATATGGGCCGGAAGGCATTACATGTTGCGGGCCGGAAGGCAATGCGATGTGGACCGGAAGGTCATGGCCTGGAAAGGCGTATGTGCATAATTATTATGTTGGTTGAGTCGTAGGGTGATGTTATGGTAGTGATCGGCTAGGCTGGTATCTTGGTTAGGGTAATGATATGTTATGTGATCTGTTGATCGATTTGCTAATTGTGAACTGTTATATGATTACATGTTATGTGTATGGTCGTCTGGTCTGGAGTGTAACCCGGTATGCACGGTTGTTCTATGTTCTGTCATGATATATATATATATATATATATATATATATATATATATATATATATATATATATATATATATATATATATATATATATATATATATATATATATATATATATATATATATATTCTTTTACGTTGCGGGCCGGAAGGCGATATGTTATGGGCCGGAAGGCATTATGTTATAGGCCGAAAGGCAATGTGTTATGGGCCGGAAGGCATTACGCAATGGGCCGGAAGGCGATATGTTTGGACCAGAAGGTTGTGGCATGGAAGGGCGTATACGTGGTTGGTATTTTGGGGGTATCTCACTAAGCTTTCGGGCTTACAGTTGTGGTTTAATGTTTTTCAGGTTCTTGAGGAGACCGTGGCAAGGCGAAGGCACGATCGTACCGCTCCTCATGATTTTGTAGCAATGTGATTCTGGGAATACTCTAAATGATTTGTATTGAAAACCTTTTGTAAACATTTTAATGAAAATCGGGTTGTTTTGAAAAATTTAAATTGGTTGTATTTTTCGGACGTTACAAATTAACTATTGTGAGTTGAAAACCCTATGTGCTCACTAGGCCCCCAAGCCTAACCCACTAAGTTACTTGTATTACATGTAGTGGCACGAGAGCACAAATGTGATGTTATGATGAGTGATTTATGGATGCTTATAGGCCAGTAGTTTAGATAAACTAGTGTAAGGCATGTATTATTTCTGTTTATGCTTATGCATTGTATTAACAACGACATCCCAACGTTTTTAATACAAATAAAATGCATTTATGTGGAATGCTATGATAGATCTCATATTTCTGGGAACAAATTTTGCGATATTATTCTTTAGAAAAAGGATACTTAGATTTTAAATAAGTATAAACAAATCGGTCTTTTCTGGTCGTGAAATTGGGGATGTCACTTTCAAGCCATTTCCATATATTAGAATAAAATTAAGTACCAAGTACTTGAGTGTTATATAAAGAGTATAAGTTCTATATAGTAGATACCTAAAGTACTAGTCTCTCTACACTTTCTTTTTAGATAAGAGGGATAGTTCCTCTTCCAGTGTTCTATTTCTACACAGAGGACACATAATCCATCTCTGTGGGCCTTCTTAGATTTCTTCTTCCTAAAGGTGTCCTTTCCATAAACTATGGGACTATCAAAGCATTCAAGGTGAGTCTTTTCAGCCTTGCATTATTCCATTGTTTGAACTGGCTCAAAACAAAAATCATTGTATTTGTTGAATATCTACTTAACTTGTTAGAACATGTGATATACATCTAAATGATCTGATACTGCCTGGAGGTCAGGAATAACTGTTCCTAGGATCATGTTAGCAAAATCTTCAGCATCACATGTAACGCCCATGTTTCTTGCTAGATTGATTCATAGTATGTAATCACTTTGGTTAACTATTGTAACCGTTATATGAATGAATAAGAAAGAATTACTCATATATTTATATGATTACGTGTGATATACTATATTTGGTGTATTTAATAATAAAATAAATTAAATTAAAATACGTGTCGAAGATAAAAGGTTACGTAGGTCAAAAACGTTATCCTAGTTGTAGTATACATCATAATGATAACAGAGATATAAGGAGCGTTCAAATCAGACTTCAAATGAAGAAGTTATGCATCTTTGAGGTTTCGTGATTAAAACGACATAACTAAACAAGAGTGGTTGTAATCGTTAAACCGAGAGCATTCATAGAAGCGTCTAAATCTGACTTCGTGAGAGGAAATTATCATTTTTCTAAGATTCGGCATAGTGGTATTATGCTCAAAAATTGAATTTTAGATCGGTCAAGTTTTAGAAAAAATAATCTAAACAAGAGTTAAAGATCTCATTAATAGGAGTTCAAGGATAAAAGGTATCTCGAAAATGGATGCCGGATGAAAGAGTTATGCTTTTTATATGAGATTTAACAATTTAAGTCTGTGTGAAAAATATAAAGTCAAAATTAGCCAACAAAGTCTAAACGAAAGTTTTAGATCTCGTTGGGGGCTATGTGTCATTTAAAGAATGTAAAAAACAGAGTTCGTATGAAGAAGATATGCAATTTTGAAAATATGAAAAATGGTATGCGTGCTTGTCAGGAGCGTTGCACGCCCAACAAGACCACGTATCTGATGGGATTTGAGCATTCTAACACTTCCTAAGTGTACATGCAACCCTAATAAACCTTGGATCTATGTTTGTCTAAGATACATGCAAATAATTATTTTTCCAAGGTTCATATCCTAACTAACATGGCATGGGGAACATGAATCAAATAATGCTCGTAGAAATACTTACCTTGTAGTAGTTGATTACTTGGAGTTTTAGAGCCTAGCACCAATAGTGTGAATGCCTCAAATGGAAATCACAAATCACCACAAACTTGGAACTTTGAGAGAATAGTCACTAATATCTTGAAATCGACCCTCACCTCAACAAGTGTCAACTAGTGTGATTTCAAGAACCAAAGCCTCCTTTATATAGTGTGGTGGATTAGGGTTACATCCATGTAAACCCTAATACCCATGTGTCTTCATTTCCATCAGATCCATGGGTTAAAGCTCCATGGAGTATCCATGGACTTTTCAATACAAGCCTAGCCCATTCCAAATAAGCATTAGCCCACACTATATAAATATAGAAGCCCATATTTAATTAGTAATATCTTTGATCTCTAAATTAATCCTAGATTAATTATAGATCAATACTAATTAAATAATATGATCTTATATTAATATATTAGAACTTATAATATATTAATAAATCATAACATGTAGTATTCTCAAATATTATCCATAAATTGTTCGGGTGAAGTGCAACCCAAATGGACCATGCCGGGTCGGATCAAGTACATTCCAAATATAGTTATGCACTTAGACACTATATCCAAAAGTCTCCCACTTGGATAAGTCTAATAACTATAGTTGCAAGTATGACTTTAGGAACCGATCAACAATCATAGCTCTTTAAACTCTGTTGAACTAGAACGCGCCATTTTAGATAAGTGATCATATAATCCTCTGTTCAAGATATCAGTCGGAAAAATACATGGAACATGGTCTTACTTATTGTCCAACATTTGTTTCTTGATTTCCGATTTGTTTGACATAGAACTTAACTGAACACATCAATTTAGTTCTGACCGGGCCCGGTACATAGGTCAAAACACAATCATCGAGGGGCCCAGATATCAGCTTCTAATACTAGAAGGAACAAATAAACTTCGACTCATATGCTTGTTCTACCACTCATTGAATTATACACAAAGTCACGTTTTATAACATCGAGTTACCAATGCGTTTTTGTACAATCAATGCATAATCAACTTGTAAGTAACAAATCATATCTCTAGGTTTGAAGACTTATATGATATTACCATATCACGATCACTCGAGATAAAATTCCATGAAGTGATTCCAGTGAGCGTGGGTTGAGTCCAATGCTCAGAACTTATGAGCACTCATGATTTTTGTAGCCATGTCCAACACCTTAGACCTCTGCAACCGTCATGACAGTCTTGATTCATACCTACTTCCGACATATGACCGACTGTGGAGGTTTGAATAATATAATATACCAAACATAATTATTCTGAAAGTCAAAACATGCAAAAGAAATATAGTAAACGATTGACAAGAGATAACAACACTTTACTCATAAATAAAACACCTTTTATTCATCATCTAATGTCCATTACACTTTACAAATTTCATAATTGATCTAACTACTAAAACTTATATCATCCTTCAGCTCTATGCTCCGAGCATGTTGGATATGCTTAACCCTACTCACTCCCTTCGTGAAGGGATCTGCTGGGTTCTCATCCGATGATACCCTCTTTGCCACAAGGATTCCTTCTTCTATTCGATGTCTGATGAAGTGATATTTTCTATCAATGTGTCTGGATCTCTCATGATCTCTTGGTTCCTTGGCTAAGGCAACCGCACTATTGCTATCACAAAAAATCTCCATTGGCTCCTTTATAGATGGTACAACTCCAAGGTCTCCAATGAAGTTCTTTAGCCATATAGCCTTTTATGCTGCCTCGCTTGGTGCTATATACTCTGATTCACAAGTGGAATCAGCCACTGTCTCCTGCTTGGAACTCTTCCAAGTGATTGCTCATCCGTTTAAGGTAAAGACCCAGCCCGACTGAGAGCGGAAATTATCCCTATCAGTCTGGAAGCTAGCATCACTATACCCTACAACTCTTAAGTCATCACTCCCACCGAAGGTAAGGACCCAGTCCTTAGTTCTTCGCAGGTACTTGAGGATGTTCTTTACTGGAGTCCAGTGTTCCTTGCCAGGGTTCCCTTGATACCTGCCAACCATGATCAAACTAAAGGCTACATCAGGTCGAGTACACGTCATAGCATACATGATCGATCCTACAGCTGAAGCATAAGGTAGTCGACTCATTTATGCTATCTCAGCCTCAGTACTAGGGCTTTGTGTCTTACTCACTCTGGCATTACTCTGAATGGGTAACTCACCTTTCTTGGAGTTATGCATGTTGAATCTTTTCAACACCTTCTCCACATAGGTGCTTTGACTAAGTCCAATTAGTCTTTGACTACAGTTTATCAAAATCCTTATCCCTAGGATATAGGCAGGTTCACCAAGGTCCTTCATAGCGAAACACTTCCCAAGCCAGGACTTTACTTCCTGCAGGGTTGGGATGTCAATTCCTATGAGTAGTATGTCATCCACATACAGTACCCAAAATCTAACTATACTCCCACTAGCCTTGACATAAACACAACATTCATCTTCACTGCTAGAAAAGCCAAATTCCTTGATCTTTTCATCAAAGCAAAGATTCCATCTGCGAGGTGCTTGCTTTAATCCATAAATGGATTTCTCAATCTTACACACTCTATTAGGGTACTCGTTGCTGACAAAACCTTCTGGGTGACTCATGTAAACATCTTCAGTCAACTTTCCATTAAGGAAAGTGGTTTTGACATCTATTTGCCAAATTTCATAGTCATGAAATGCAGCTATGGCTAACATAACCCTAATAGACTTAATCTTGGCTACTGGAGAAAAGGTCTCATGATAATCCACTCCAGGAATTTGAGAGAAGCCCTTTGCAACCAGTCGAGCCTTATAAGTGTGTACATTACCATCCATGTCGGTCTTCTTCTTGAAGATCCATTTGCACCCTACAGTCTTACGACCTGGTAGATTCTCAACCAAGTTCCAAACTTGATTGTCATACATGGATTGAATCTCGCTATCCATAGCCTCTTTGCATTTAGCAGACTCGGGGCCTGCAATGGCTTCCTCGTAGCTGTTAGGGTCATCCAGACCTACTAGTGTCCCATCACTAACAAGTGTCACACCTTCTGCAGTAATATGGAAACCATAGTAATGCTCAGGTGCATTCCCAACTCTCGTGGAACGCCTCAGCGGTACAAATTCGTCAATTGGCTCAACAGGAGTTTCCTCCTCAAGTTGAGGGCTAGCGTTTGAAGTTCCTTCACCACTTGACTCTTGAATTTCTTCATGATCAATTTACCTCCCACTGTCTCCTTGGCTTATAAACTCTCTCTCTCTCGAAAGACTCCTCTTCTTGCTACAAAGACCACATCATCACTAGGTCTGTAGAAGAGGTAACCAAAGCATCTTTGTGGGTAGCCGATGAAAATACACCTCTCGCTTC
Organism: Lactuca saligna; assembly: GCF_052625555.1. Taxonomy (NCBI): domain Eukaryota; kingdom Viridiplantae; phylum Streptophyta; class Magnoliopsida; order Asterales; family Asteraceae; genus Lactuca; species Lactuca saligna. The sequence goes on from NC_136422.1 coordinate 117,935,898, forward strand.
GGGGTTCTAGCTTATCATGAGTCTCGCGTCTTACAAAAGCCTCGTAACCCCAAATCTTGATGTGGTCTAGTTTAGGTACTTTACCAGTCCACATCTCGTGAGGAGTTTTGGAAACTTTCTTTGTAGGGACTAGATTAAGAATATGGGCGGCAGTCTCTAAGGCATACCCCCAGAATGAGATTGGTAGCGAAGCTCGACTCATCATGGAACGAACCATGTCCAACAAGGTTCGATTACGCCTCTCAGCCACACCATTCAACTGCGGTGTCCTGGGAGGTGTTAATTGTGAGACAATCCCACATTCCCTAAGATAGTCGAGGAACTCTGAACTAAGATACTCACCACCTCGATCGGATCGAAGCATCTTAATGTTCCTACCCAATTGATTCTCGACTTCCTGTTTAAATTCCTTAAACCTTTCGAAAGTCTCTGACTTATGCTTGATTAAGTAGACATATCCATATCTACTGTAATCATCAGTAAAAGTCAAATAATAACGATTAGAATCCCTTGTGGCATGTTTGAATGGTCCACACACATTCGTGTGTACAAGGTCCAACAAACCTTCACCCCTCTCACAAGAACCTGTGAAGGGTGACTTTGTCATTTTTCTAAGTAAGCATGATTCGCAACTATCATCTGACTTTAGGTCAAACGACTCCAAGACTCCGTCCTTTTGGAGTTGGCCTATGTGTTTCTTGCTTATATGTCCAAGACGACAATGCCATAACGATGCTTTATCCAAGTTATTATTATTAACAGAATCAATACACAATACATTATTTCCTAAGTAATCAACCACAGATACTGTTTCATACACGCCATCACAAGGTAATGCTTTAAAATAAAGAACATTATTAAAGAAAACATCAATAGAACCAACTTCATTATTAAATGAAAAGGTAAATCCTTTTTTATACAATGCATGAAAGGAAATAATATTTCTTGCCATTTCTGGCAAATAACAACATTTATTCAAATCTAAATTTAACCCACTACTTAGCGACAAAGTATAAACTCCAATCTTGGTGACAGGTGTAACTTTCCTATTCCACATGATTAAGTTTATTCTTCCTTGCTCCACATTCTCACTTCTTCTTAGTCCCTGCAAGTCACAACAAATATGAATACCACAATCGGTATCAAGGACCCAAAATTTAGAATGGGGTGAGTTATTAGAAATGATAGTGTAAATACCTACATGGTTGGGTTTAACTTTCCCATCCTTTACATCTCACTGGTACTTTGGGCAGTTCCGCTTCCAATGTGCCTTTTCATGGCAATAGAAGCATTCAGCCTCTTTTGGGTCAGAAGAAGGAGTGACGAAACCTTTCTTGGTTCCACTTGAAGAAGAGCCATCAAGGGTCCTAACCTTGGTACCCTTCGAAGAACTCTTTCTCTTCTTCCCTCGTCCTTTACCGATTGCCATGACAGGGGAGGAGTTGGTAGGAGTAAGAGTAGTAACAACCATCTTACCCTTAAGACCACTTTCTACGGTCTTTAAGAGTCCTTGAAGTTTGCTGAGTGTGACCTCTTCCTTGTTCATGTGGTATGTCATGCGGAATTGATCATAACATGAAGGTAAGGAGTGCAAAATTATATCTATTGCAAGCTCCTCAGGGTCGTTCACATTTAGCTTCAGCAAACGGTCCACGAATCTTTTCATTTTCTGCATGTGGCCCGTGATGGGTTCACCATCCCTCATGCGAGTTGTTATCATGGAGGAGATGATTTCATACCTCTCTTGACGATCACTTTGATGGTATCTTTCCATCAAGTCTTGGTGCATCTCATAGGGGTAGAAATCTTCATAGGATTTTTGGAGATCAGCGGTCATAGTGGCCATCATGATGCATGCCACTTTCGTTGCATCCCTTTCATGTGCCCTAAACTCAGTGATCTCTTGAGGAGTTGCAACTGTCTCATCAATCTCCTTAAGCTCCTTATCGAGGACATATTCTTTGTCCTCGTAGCGGGTAATCATTCGGATGTTTCTGATCCATTCATTAAAGTTGGATCCATCAAAAGTGACTTTCCCACACAAGTTCATAAGGGAAAAGGAGCCATTAGGATTAGAGCCAGAAGCAGTAGTGTTTGCATACATTTGAGAAGAAGAAACGTTTAGTTTAGAAATAGGAATAGTCCTTAATAAAACACCCAAATGTAGTATTAAGGCTAGGACCCAATCACAATATATTATACTTAGAAGATGTATGCCGTAATCTAAGTAATAACATATTTGAAAGGTAGGTGAATGACGATTCACCAACTTCCACCAAAGTCGAAATATTAAAATATTTAATTTGGTTCTTAGAAACTCCTAGATTCTTTTGAGATTCAATGAACTTTTCAAAGGCATGTTTCAATCTCGAGTGTGCCCTCCAAATTTTGTGACTGGGATGCCAAGGATCACAAAACGAGGTGTGAAGTAACCATGAAAATTACTTGGTACCCTTAATAAATTACCCCTCAATCGATGTGTTGGTTAACCACACACGCTCCATCGATACTAAGATAAATATTAAGTCACCCTTTACCTACCTTTTTAAGTCCATGTTAGTGTGCCGGTTAACCACACACGCTCCACTAACGACTTAGACAAAGGGTAAAGTGTAATTTCATGGATTAGCACCTTATTCACATTTTTCCTAAAGTAACTAAGATTGGGAATTTAATAAAACACTTAGTTACTTTATAATATTCATCATACTTTTAATGAGAATTTATAAGTCCTTGTCTTACCCGTTCGGCTAACGACCCTCCACTAGTCAGGCAAGCGGTGGGTGAGAGTGGACACCCATTAAGTTGCCATTTTATAGGCAACAACCTTATACCCACCTTATAGACTAGCTTCATGAATGAGGCGTACTAGCAGTAAGACGACTTTGATCTTATATATATATATATATATATATATATATATATATATATATATATATATATATATATATTATTAACTTATAATATTATAAGTATAAGGATTGAATTTTAACTTTTAAAATTCTGAGGGTTGAAACTAAAGTTTTAATATGACTTTACCTGTTCCAAAACTTGAGGGCAAGTTTTGTAAACTTTCAAAAACTTTTCATTTCTTTTAACTTATGAGTAAAATAGAGTAATAAAATGAAGACTCTTCATTTTTCTAACTCCTGTGTTCTTTTAATGGTTTTAATTCAAGTGTGACTCTTGGTTTTCCATAACTCGAGGACAAGTTATGGACTCCATTAAAACACATTATGATCAAGAATTAAACTACCACATAGGTTACAAATAATTCCTATGATCATCTAAACATCATAAGATCAAGAACATGAATATGAACACTTTCATGAATCAAAAATTACACATAAAACTTTGTAATTTTGATAACAAGTTGTTGTAAATGGATTAGCAAAGACATTACACCATCTAAAACAAGTTGTCAAGTACCAATACAGTTTAGGGTAATGTTTCTAGTCCATTTCTAGCAACTAAAGTCGAAAATTGGCACTCTGTCGCTCCTACTCGTCGAGTGCATAAACCTACTCGCCGAGTAGGTTGAAAATACACATGAACTCGGCGAGTCCCCCCATGGACTCGACGAGTTCAACTGGCAGACAACAAGTTTTTCGATTTTTTCAACTACATTGCATCAAGTATGAAACAAACAAGCCTAAGCTTTGATACCACTGATGGGATTTGAGCATTCTAACACTTCCTAAGTGTACATGCAACCCTAATAAACCTTGGATCTATGTTTGTCTAAGATACATGCAAATAATTATTTTTCCAAGGTTCATATCCTAACTAAAATGGCATGGGGAACATGAATCAAATAATGCTAGTAGAAATACTTACCTTGTAGTAGTAGTTTATTACTTGGAGTTTTAGAGCCTAGCACCAATAGTGTGAATGCCTCAAATGGAAATCACAAATCACCACAAACTTGGAACTTTGAGAGAATAGTCACTACTATCTTGAAATCGACCCTCACCTCAACAAGTGTCAACTAGTGTGATTTCAAGAACCAAAGCCTCCTTTATATAGTGTGGTGGATTAGGGTTACATGCATGTAAACCCTAATACCCATGTGTCTTCATTTCCATCAGATCCATGGGTTAAAGCTCCATGGAGTATCCATGGACTTTTCCATGCAAGCCTAGCCCATTCCAAATAAGCATTAGCCCACACTATATAAATATAGAAGTCCATATTTAATTAGTAATATCTTTGATCTCTAAATTAATGCTAGATTAATTATAGATCAATACTAATTAAATAATATGATCTTATATTAAGATATTAGAACTTATAATATATTAATAAATCATAACTTGTACTATTCTCAAATATTATCCATAAATTGTTTGGGTGAAGTGCAACCCAAATGGACCATGCCGGGTCGGGTCAAGTACATACCAAATATAGTTATGGACTTAGACACTATATCCAACAGTATCTCCATCCACTTTACGAAACATGTCATGCCAACATTTTTTCACGTCACTATGTCCTGACCAAGAGTGCGGTGTGCCCCCATGATGCACAGTGAGTGTAACATCCCAAAACTTATAAGGTACGAATTTCAGTTTTAATTCAACCAGAAACACCAATTATCCTTTTTCCAATCATTCAAAATTATTTCAAATAAAAACATTATCAGAGTAAAATCCAAAAATCATATAGTTGTGAAAAAATTGGTGGATGTGTTGTGATCAAGTCAAGCGCTTCGCTTTCGAATCGGAAGTACCTAAAACCATAACCATAAAATATAACCACAAGCTTAGTGAGTTCCCCAAAATACCACATACCATACATACCATTGGGCCTATCCCTCATATTGGGCCCAACCCTCCATAATGGGTGTAACGCTCATACAATGGGCCCAACCCAACATACAAATGTAAGAGTCATAGAGACAACTAGCATACTACATAACATACATTGGGCTTAGCCTTTCTTGATATATATGACCAGCCTAACATACAAATGGGCCTACCCCATCATACAATGGGCCTAGTCCAACATACCATGAAAAAGTCACAAAGATAACTAACATAACAAATCCTAGTGGGCCGACATTGGTTCCTTTGGCCAACGGGTACGGTAAGGAGACTCACCTCATGGCCAGATGAAATAGCTGCAATCACACGCTACTCCAAATACCAACTCTATCCCTCACATTTCGATAAATAATTACCAGAAATAAGACAACAACTTAACACACCCAAAATACCCTTGGGTCAACTTAGTCAAAATCATGGTCAAGTCGAAAGTCAAAAGGTCAAAAGTCATCTGAGTTGACTCAGCTGAGTACGCCCAGCGTACTCAGCTTGTACACTTGGTGTACTTAAGATCCACAATCGGGCCTCTCATCGTGTATGCGTTGCGTACGCCAACGTGTGTTGGCTAACTTCACTTCTTCTTTTTAAGATTTTATTCCATTAATTATTTTCGAGGAAAGGCAGATCTAGTCCTGAAATAACATCTTAAGTCATAAAGTTTCCAACATTTATGACTTTGCATGGCTAGCAAGTGATCAATACAAAAAACCCTAACCTCTTAACTCATTAAGACATCCTAGAACATGCATGAAGGAGAACTAAGGACCAAGATTACATTTTTATGGTTCCTAATAGCTTCATAATGGATAAAAAAGCATCTTTTTTCAACTTAATCCATTAAGTCCGAGTCTCAAACCTTTAGATCTAAATCAATATGATGTTTAGATGCATAAAGTTTCCAACTTTATCCATAACAAGGTCACAAACTTTCAAGATCTACAACTTATGCACTAAATTAACTATAAGCTCATAACACCCATGACTAGATAGACCTAATAAATGCATCATCAAGATTCAAGCTTTATACCTCCAAAAGAAAGATCAAGGTGAATAAAGTCTCAATCTACAAGCTCCAATGTAACCAACACTTCCATGAAGAGCTCCTTCTTTTACAAGAGGCACCAAGAACACTCCAAAGCACTCAAGCACACCTTCTTTTGCTCAAAAGGCTCAAACTAGGTTAGGTTTTTCAAGGGAGGGTATTGGAGAGGTGGAGGCTGAGAATGGAATGGATTTGAGGAAGTTAAGGACCTTAAACATGGCTTAAACAACGAAATAGGGTTTGGGCACTTATCATGTATGCCCAATGTACTCCTAGTATATCCATCATACTTAGGGATACCCTAGTACGCCCATCATATGTCCTAGTACGCCGAGTGTACGCGGCTTAACCCAAAACCATCCTAACTTCAAACGGTCATAACTTCTTCGTTTTAACTACGATTTCGATGATCTTTATATCCACACAAAGGTATTAAGGATATCTTCAACCCAATCTAATTACTTTTAAATTCAATCACATCAAACTAAAACCCTTAATTTATAAAAGAAGTCTGAAACACCATGTTTTTTATTATACCCTTGTTCTCTAAAGCACAAACGAAACTCTTGGATCACATAATCCACATTACCTACCTCTAAATGGGTATAAGCCTCTATTTACCCAAATACCAAAGCCTTATGATACTTAATCTTTGTGTCACGACCCCGAATCATGAAACCACTCGAAACAGGGTGTTACAGCGTGCAACCCAAGAATTCAGCCTATATATAGCAGATCATTTGTTTATCTCTCCTCACATCATCTCAATCTATTTCTCTATGGAATTCTCGACATTTAGCCTAATTTTCCTTATTTCTATTCTGCGGTGAATCCCTGCAACGCCCCTGAGTACTCATATGAGTAGTAGCCTTTGAGTAGGAGATCCTGATTCAGTATTCTGATCGTGTAGATCCTGATTCTCGTCTATAGTACTCTGTAATTGAGCTACACTTACTCTGTTTCCATGTAATTTATAATCATAGTTATAATTCGTTACTAGGAACATATAAGTAAGATTTATCAATGATTCCAATTCGTTATACTCCTTGATCTACTTATGGGACTAATGCCTAGGTTGGATTTAGTGACGTGTTTAAATTGGGATTTCCAAACATTATACTTTGTATACCAAACATACCCTACATCCGATATGATCCTACCTGGTTATTCCTTATTTAGATATTGTAGTAGACTTTGGGATTATTGAGGAATCTAAACCCTTAGGATAGTAGACTAAGACTTAACATTATGTACATCGAGGTCCTTTGGAAAATGTGTAAGGCGAAGCTCTACCCGCTTCACCTATCTCTATACACTAAAAATACTATTTATATGAGACAATAAATGCTTTCCTGTATTATCTGTGCTATATGCTATTTGTATAATTAGGATAATACTATTGGATTAGAAACCGTATTGGAAATCGATTGCCCTAGTTATAAGTCTTGCCTTAGGTTTAAGAATAAGACTTTTAAAAGAAACTTAGTTGAAATTAAGTTAGATATCAATTAGGTCTGATGATTGGGGTAGGGTGTGTCAAATTAGATCGGAGTGTTTCTCCTCTTTCTTGGATGACCAGAAATGGTGGCTCCAGATCAGACAACTGGTAAGTATGTCTGGGTCATCGACTAGAGTAGATGAAAACACTTGACTATTCTAGGTCGTGTAGTGAATTATGTTGCTAGAATGGACTTATAACACATGGCTTAGATAAAATGGGATACCATATTTATTGAATCTTTGAACATTGGTTGCCTTATACGACTTACATTGGCCAAGGACACCCTCTAGTTGTGTAGTCAATCCATTACTCTAACGATTCATCAGGTTGGGTGATTCTTAAATATAATGGATTCTTTATGATCTGTGAGGATCGGTTGGTTTGGGTAGTTCGTCTTCGGTCAAGATTCCATATATATAATTTTGACATCATTGGTTGCAGGAATGATATTATTTATTGTCATCAAAATTTTTATGGACTTGAAAACCCTACATATCTCACCAGGTTTTTCCAAACCTGACCCACTCATTTTTATGCATCACAGGTAGTGGAACTAAGGCTGTTGTAGTCTAGTTAGGATGTTGAGTGGAATAAAGAGATGTGTCTAATAGTTTCAAGAACTTTTAATATTTACGTTGTAATGTATGTTTGGATATGAACAATTACATCCTCAAGGTTTTTAAAAAAATGAAATAACGTTTGTTATCTCAAAATGTTTTGTTTAACTAATAATTTTCTACATCTCAATTTTATAAAGCATAAAGAAATTTTTTAATTTGTTCTAAAAAACGGGGAATGTCACATCACAATGATGCTACTACTAGGTATCATGTTCTGGTCTTTTGCTCAAAACAAGTGGTTTAGGAATATAGCCTCTATGAATGTTATTATTTCAGAAAGTGAAAGCTGAGGATGCATGGTAGTGATATTGGATTTTGTTTTTAAGTTACAATTTAACAAAATTCATTCAGTATTTTTAATATTTAAACCTTCAATAATTAATACCCTTTTAGTTTCTTAAAGCGTTAATTATTAATGTCTTGGATTCATGTTGCAAAACAAATAACTGATTAGGTGACCTTTATCTCATTCATCTGAATCCAAGTAGGTAGATACATATTATCAATTATATTCTAATATATAATTCCTAGCGTTTAGGTATCAGCTAATAAAAAATTTTAATAGACATGTTTGATCACATCTATGCCTCAGATCTTTATTTCTTAGGTGACATTTATCACAATAGATTTCCAATCAAATCATCCATTTGGAACGACATGTAGAACTGACACATAAATAGTGGTTAGGTATCATTTATCCTACTAGAAAGTATGAAAATACCTCGACGATCAAAAAATGAATCCAAGTGGTTTGGTGGCCTTTATCCTACAAGGATGATATGAATGACGTGTGAGTGTTTCCAAAGTGGACCGTATAGACTTATGTTTCACAAGGGGTCTTTGATTTTTATATCACTACTAGAAAACAGCCCTTTAATGACACACAAACAATGACACTCGCTGATAGAGGACGCGCATTTGTGCATACCCTAAAAAATAATGTCAGTTTCGCAAAATTTGAAGGATAGAGGACACACATTTTTGCGTGCCCTAAAATTAATGTCCAAAAGAAAAAAAATACAACCACAGAAGGCGCTTATCTTTAAATATGTGTCATCTCCAAGTGTCGCTTTATAATTTTTATACTGGAACATGCGTTTTTAACGGGGGAAAATAAAATCCTCTCAAATTCTCAAATTTTGAACTACCCCGCTTCTGCTTCTATACTCTCTTCTTTGTATCTCCATTCCTTCTTTGTATCTTCCTTACTTCTCTCTGTAAACTATAAGCCATCGCCACCACCATTGAACCCTAAAAACTCAATCCACACTTCACGCCTTCTGTGATTCTCTCCTCTTTGGCCCTCTAGTCTCTGCTTTCAGTCTGAAAACATCTCTCGACCTCCCTTCTTTGATTAGAAACCCAAAAAATTAGAAAATGCCACATTGTCGAGTGTGTTGGTGCTGGTGCTCTGGTGTACCTTGTCACCGTTTTATAATTTTTCCGACTCTTTAATTTTAGCAAACCCACCGAAATCCTAAGCCTTGCCTTTTACGCTTTCACATCTTTCCTTCCCTAATCGGCTTTATTTAATTCACTATTTGGGCGTTTTGGTAAGAGGTAACGATTTCACTATGCCCATGGAAAGTCTCGCAAATTCCGCCATGGAAGCAGCCGCTCTCTCGTTAGCTTCTAACGATTATGGTACCAGATTCACCGTCGGTCGCCATTCCTTTCCGAGCATTGTTAGGGTTAAGCGATGGAATGGTGTGACTCATGCTCTTGCAACTGAACCGAAGCCCAAGGCAGCCGATCGTAAAACGTCAAGAGCCATCAAAATCACTTTTTCTTCATTTTAAAATCTAAACGATTCTAATTTTGCTGCCGACGATGTCGAACTTCGCCTTGTAGAGGTCTTATTCGCAATCCATCCCTTTTTCTTCATTTAAATAATTTCTTAATTTTTATAAATAAGAAGTTAGAACTGTCAATCGATATGTACATGTATGGATTGTGAGTTTTTTCTGCTTCCCTTATTATTACTTCTGTGTTTTTTTTGTTATGTTGATCAGAATGAAGTTTCTCGGGCAATTGAGTTGAGGGAAATTGTAACCTCTTTGGGTCCTGCATACATCAAACATGGGCAAGCATTAAGCATTAGGTCAGACATTGCCATGACACTTCTAGAAGAGGCTATGGTGCTAATGCCCTGACTAATGTTGGAACTATTATCATGCTTTCTTTTCCTTCCCTTTCTCTATTATGGTAATACTTTTGGACATTAAGAATAATTCCATGACTCTTTTGGCTTTCTGTTTTTAGGCGATTGATTGGAATCAGAAGAATGATGACCTCACAAAAGTAGTATTATTCACTTGTAGCCTTCTAAGTGATGCACATAGATTCATTTTACATTGTCTAACCACACTTCAATGTGTTTCCCAGTGCACGATATACATATATATCTCAGAGGTGCTATTCTATCATTATATATTTCCTTGCTATTGTAATTATTCGAACTTATTGATGCCTGCTTTGATATATTTTTGATAAAGATGTGAATCCCCTCCTCACCCTCATTATTAAACTTGTTCCATCACGTGTAGTGTAACAAATGCAATCTTAGAGTACCAAAATTCCATCCAACTAAGGAAACCCTTAAGTTTCTTTCTTTAATGATTCCAAATATTAGATATATCACAACTTTTGATAACTTCACTTGATCATCATCCTTTCTGCCTTTATATCTTATTGTTGAAAGGACTTCAATTTCAATATTTTTTCTTGCTATTGCAGATAGGTCACTCAACATACCCAGATTCACCTTTAGGACCATATGCTTATCATGAATATCATATCTTACTTATCTAAGATTACAAGGAACTCAAGAAGAAAAACAATCAAAACTTTATACACAAAAATAGCAACAAACCTAAGGAGAATCCCATCTTTGAAGATGAAGGGTGGTTGTAGCTTACCCCCCGTGAAGCTGGTACCCCTAAATCCCAACCTTTTTCTAGTTCTAAAGATACTTATGATGGAGGACCTAAATTGATGGCTTATGTTCATCACTTCCCTTTGATTCTATGCCCCTTTTCACCAAAGTTCTTTGTGCTACCATCTGAAGGGTCAATTTATGAGGCATATTTATCAGCTGATCAAGAGAATTCAGTTAGTTCAAAGCTCACAACTTCTCCTATAGAAACAACCTCACTTGGGCAAGTGTATAAGGGTATATTAAAGGAAAATGGGGGATTTGGTTGTTGTTAAGGTACAAAGGCCTTATGTACTTGAAACAATAACTGTTGCTTTATTCATCATAAGGAACTTAGGATTGGCTCTTCGACGTTTTCCTCAGGTAATATATGTCAAAATTCAGCTCCACATAACATGTTCTGTTTTTCCTGATTATCTGAGGTTAGAAAACAAGTGCTTAATGTTATTTGACTATTTGTTTCTTTCAATTTATAGATATCTTTGGATGTTGTTGGGTTAGTTGATGAATGGGCTGCATGTTTCTTTAAGGAGCTTGACTATATTAATGAGGGTGAAAATGAAACATATTTTGCAGAGATGATGAAAAAAGACCTTCCGCACGTAAGTTTTTACCCTTTAATCGAATGCATTTAGTGTCATTTTGGGAAGAATTAATTGTTTCAGGGTAAAATGGTCATTTTAGTCTCTTTGAGACTGTTTATTCAATCTAGAGAAGAAACAGACCTAATAGAGTTGAGTTACAGGTTTCCAAAAAGAAAAGTCTACTGAACAAGCTTTTAAAGTCTACTTTAGAAACAAGGGTGTTACATGAGAAAGAAAGAGTATCTGGATGAAATGTTAAAGAATTTGAATCTCAATGAATTCAATCATAAAGATTAAATTACAAAATTGGTTTTTTCTACATTTTTTCATTTATATAAATTACAAAATTGGTCCTTCTGCTTTCTGATTTTTACTGACTTTACTAGTGTGTTCATGTATATCCAGTTCATTGATTATATCATTGTAGTTTAGTTGATTCATAAAAATGTTTGAAGAAATTTCTTCTATTTCATGCTTGCAGGTAAGTACAAAACCCTAGTGAATTTGTAGTGAGCTTTTCAAGGGCTTATCACATAGGATCCAGCCATGGTATATTTTATACTTTTATAGACGTTAATACCATATCTTTTAAAATACCCCTATAGAGATTATTTGCAGTTTACGTTGATTTATAAAAATGTTTGAAGAAATTTCTTCAACTTTTATGAAATAATGCTTCATGTGTATGTGTTTTCAATTTCATCAGTATTTTAGTTTGTAATCATTATTTGTTTCATTCCTACTACCTTTTTAAATGCACAATAATATATTTTTTTAATTATTATTTTTGAAAGGGAATAGAAAGGCACTGCAATTACCTTGGAGATCTGTTATTGGCACTATCCTTCAGCTTACCCTATGGGATTAGGTAAATTTGCAACAATTTAAGTTTATTTCTTTATTATACCATTCTACTTAAATTTAAATTTATTTGTTTTGACTTGGAAAGTCAACTACCGTATATGATATTATAATATGAAGCATGTGATTGCAGTTCTCGAGTTCCATATTTTTATCCAATTTATCTTCTGATTCTGCTGATCTGGTGAGAGAGAAGAGACGAATCCAGATATGCACAAAAATACTAAGAGGTGTGGGTAGAATATCACAAGGCTGTTCCATAGACTACTAGTGTTCTTTGTGTGTAAGTGTTTGAACTTTGATGCAAGAAAATTTGAGGTTTTATTTCTTGTTTGCAATTTGTATGTTTTGTTGATTTTTGTAGATAAAGACCTTGTAGTTTGTTCCGTGTTATGGAATTTGTAACATTTAATTTGCTACATTTTAAATAAAATGTTTGGTTATTCGATAAACATTTATACTTTTATAGACTCTAATATCAAATCACTGTCTTTGAAGGTTTTAATTGTGGGGAAGCTGCTAATTTCGAAACCTCTAAGTGGATTTCAGTAGCTAAAGAGGCTGTAGTGAGCAGAGCTGCCATAAACTTTCTTCCTATGCTTTCACATCAAGAGCTGCTTTACCCGCTGACCATGTCATTTATTCCAAGGTCAGCTAGAAATCTTTATAAGTCTTTTGACATATGAAGCTAGAAAGAATAATTCCAAATATATCAAGAAGGGTAAATTAGTGATGTTCTTTAAATGTATTTCAATGGCATGGACATTACCATGTGTAGCTTGTGGTGTTTTGGGTTATCCTTTCATGTCTAATATACAACCATCACTAGAAGTGTTGTTTGATTACATGCCAATGAAGGATGATGCCAAGGATGAGTCTCTTCAAGCTTCAACATGTTCATCTAAAGTGAATGTTGACAATGGATGGAACATGTGTAATGGGTATTTAAGACCTAGAATATTCTGTTTAGAGCATACAAGCAAAGTTGAAGAGCTGTTGGACTCCATAGGTGGAGCAAAACTGCTTATAATATGCCATTCATGTCATCATTCACAATTACTGTTTTTCCTTTTTCAATGATTGCAACTAACTTTTTATATGTTGTTTGTAGTTTTAAAAAAGAACCTTTTTAAAGAGGTTAAGTGGAGAAGGTACCAATATGGTTGTTTCTTTAATGAATAATGAATCCACAATCTCCTTCCACCTTTTTCCTTTACAAACCAATTCTCTTTTTGATAGTCATGCAAATGCACATCCTAGGGCATATAGTCCTATTAGAATTGGAAGTATCCCAAGGCACATTAACATACATATTTATGCTGGTAAATTAACTCAATTTGCCTTCACATAAGATATATATATATATATATATATATATATATATATATATATATATATATATATATATATATATATATATTCTCGTATGTATCTTTTTAACAGGAATATGTCCAAGGGCAACTAATGTTGAATCATCAAATCAAACAAATGTTGATCTTCTAATGTTGTTCTTTTACAATGTTGTTCTTTTACAGGTGGTTGGAATTGGACCTAAAGTTGGTTGTTGATATAGGAATAGTAGGTGCTCCAAATGTAGGAAAAAGAATGTTTTTAAGTGTTATTAGTGTTGACATGTAGTGTTGTTTGACATGCAATGTTAGGTAACTTGTTTGACATGTGATATTTGTTTAAAATAAATTATCATTCTTATGAATGGTGTTTTATTTTGTATTATGATAATTTCAATATGTTGTTTAATTTGAAAATTAGTAATTCTATAAAAAAAAATATTTTCAAAACATTTAAACTTATGACACGCAAATACATGTCATTTTCAATTATGATAGGGGCTTTAATGATACGCAATGCGTGTCCTAAACGCGCGTCTTAAGGTTACGACACGCAAGTGTGTTTCGTCTTCCTTTATGATAGGGTCTTCCTTGATACACATTGTGTGTTGTAATTAAGCGTCGTAAATACGCATCGTAAATAGACGACGCTCAAAAGTGTGTTGTCTCTCGTTATGATAGGCCTTTCTTAACACGCATTTACGCGCCGTCTGAGCGCTTTATGACACGCATTGCGCTTTGTAAAAGACTGTTTTTCTACTAGTGTATAATTATGGTTTTGAAAAAACATATTATATAATCATTATTGCATGCATCCATTAATTCATGATATACTTTAATTTAAAATCACATTTTAACAATATTCTTTTATAAAATTCAAAATTTATATTATAGATATGATCAAATTTTAAATTTAATAACCAATATTAAGTTTGATCGTTTGGGCACTAAATAAAACTTTATAAATATTTTATTTATTAAGTTTGATCGCTTGAGTGCTAAAGAAAACATTATAAATCTTTTAATAAAACTTCATTTTATAAAACAAAGTTTGGATTTTGATAAGTCCCTAAAATCTCAATTTTAAATTAAAAAAAATAAACATCAAAAATTGGTGTAATTAACGTTTTTACAAAAAAAAATGTTTTATTATAAAGGCACAATTTATTATATTTTATGTAAATGACAAAATTTATTCAATCTAAAGTCCATGTTATCACTTTTATGTTTTAAAATATTATCTAGCATTTTAAAAACATGCATAATATATAAGCATAAAACAAGCATCACAAAGCATAAAAACATATGTGCATAAACCAACCATAATCTAGTTAATTATTACATACCATATGAATAAATAAATATTACAACTATTTTAACAAATTTACACAAACAACATCACAAATGAGTCATGAGTAGTTTATGCACACACACACACACACACACATATATATATATATATATATATACGCACACACACACACTCAAAAATATATAAAACAACACTTTGTTTTTCTAAGACAACATTTATGATTGAAAAGATGCATGTAAACTTCTAGTCATACACATAACACTTATAAACATTTTAAAGTTGTTATAGAAAATATTTACGTATATTAACTTTCAAAAAGAAAACCACTTATGTTTTATGAAAACAAAGATTATATCAAATAATCTAATATTCTGACCAAACTTGCAACAAGGGCTATGATACCTATAGTTGGGTTTTTATTCAAAAATATGGTTTCATAAATGGTAAAAATGGTAACAGAAGCTTTAAAGTTGATGAATAAACTTAAAACTATTTTAACCCATCAAAGATAATTTTGCAACATGAAAAGATTAACATAGCCATACGAAAAAAATATTACAACTTTTGAAGACTTTGGTTCCTCTTGGGAGATTTCAAATTGATGAAGAATATAGAGTAGAACTCCACCTTAGTTAGAAACACTAAAAGTTCTTCAACTTGATAACATGATAGTCTTATTCACGTAGTAACAAAGCTGTAAAGTCTTTAAGAATAGAACAAAGGTTTTTTTTCATAATGAGAGTTGAAGTAAAGTATCAACATTCTTTCATGGAAGTGCTTAACCCTTCAAGAGTGAAAGAAAGAGTAGAGAAAAGAATTCACTAGCCAAGTAATGAACCATACAACACCATTTAATCACCTTTATAAGAAGTCCTTACCTAATGTGTCATGATGCTTTAAGACAACATGTATCTAGAAACTAAAGGTATATATATATATAAGTTTTATATATAAAAGAAAGACAACCTCATATATAAACTCATGTACTTTCGTGTATTATCATTATCATGTCCATGAATTAATCATTAAGAGAACAAACGCTTCAAAAGCATGTTCCTCTTACTAAAATAAGCATTAAGGATATAACTAGTCATTGCAATTTGTCTTTCAAATTGGATGAGTATATGGCTTTTAGTTTCTTTTCTTTATTTATAAATCATATGAATATGTATAAAGTTTATATAATATAACCTTATATATATATATATATATATATATATATATATATATATATATATATATATATATATATATATATATATATATATAAAATATACACGATTTATATAAATCATTCCTTATGATTTATTTTGATACTTAGTATTGAAAATTAATATTTTAATGAAGTAAACAATTTCTAACTAATTACCATATTTATACGTATTTATTAATGATCAAATTCTTATAAATAATATATTTTTGTCGATTTGATGTTAGTGTGACCCTTTATGATCGTATATTATCTAGAAATATCATGCTATGATGACGCTTGAACATATAGATCTTTCATGTGGTAGCTCATATTTAATTTAACATATTTATTTAAAGTTGGTCGTGGGAGTGAAGAAGTTCATCGATGAATTTTTTTTCAGGTCCTACTTTAGTCGTAGTTTAAGAGAGAAATGAGAAATTGTCCACCCTCTGTTCTCGTTTTTTTTTCTTTTTTATGCATCAGGTGTGATGATTTTTTTTTTGTTTTCCCCAATTTTCATCTTTTAGATCAGAGTTGTGTCTGAACCATGAAAATATAATTATATATTATATTAGTTTGTATTTGTTAGTTGTTATAACTAGTTAAATATCTAACCATAATTAATTATAGAAATCTTATGGAAGTAACTTATTGAATGTTTAACCAAAACAAATCAATTAAACTTATATAGTTTTACTTTGGGTAAATTACACGGGTGGTCCCTATGGTTTAGGGTAATCTGCGTGTTTGGTCCCTCAGAACTTTTTCTAACTCGGACCGTCCTTGATTTATATATTTGTTGCACGCTTGGTCCCTATTAGTTCTAAAAAGACTGATATACCTTGCTGATTTCTTTTTTATTTTTTTAAATTATCAATGAATATTAATTAAATGTGAATAGGATATTAATTAAATATTAACATTTGATGGATCCCACCAGCCCATTACTACTTTACCCACCCCACCCCCACCCCCTTCTTCTCCAGTAAACAACCCACAACCTCGTTTTCTCCGGCAAACCACCCATAACTCCGTTTCATCCTTTTCCGACCAAAAAGCCACCTTCCTG
Source organism: Lactuca saligna (assembly GCF_052625555.1). Classification (NCBI taxonomy): domain Eukaryota; kingdom Viridiplantae; phylum Streptophyta; class Magnoliopsida; order Asterales; family Asteraceae; genus Lactuca; species Lactuca saligna. Next base: position 117,953,186 of record NC_136422.1, read on the forward strand.
CTTGCTCACCTCCTTAGGTGTTTCTTGTAAGATCCATAACCAAGCTCATAACTACTAATCAATTTTGTGAAGAAAAAAAATCACAACCAAAACCTATATCTGATGAAACTGAATTCAAAACAAGAAAATTTGATGTAATACAAATCACAAAACATCACACAGAATCTGATGAAACATCAATTACAATCCAATCGGTGAATTCAATGCTCTAGACTTCAAACCTTATGCCATCAAATCCAAAAAATCCCAGAAAAACATTTTCATCATTTAGTTTCGTTAATAGATGAGAGAGGAGAAAACGAGGGAAGTGGAGAGAAGCTAGAACTATATTAACCCAATCGACAGAATCTACCATTACCGGGCCATCTGGGTCTCAGATCTCATTCTCTTTTCTTTCTCACGATGCAACAATGCTCCAACCACCGAACTCTAGACTCCTCTTGTTACTTTCTTCTCTCATTTTCTTTTTCTTTCTCCAGATTGATGATGACGGTGAAGGGTTCTAGGATCCAGTGATGGTGGACGAGGACTGAAGTAGGGACTTTAGTGGGTGGTCTTTCATTTGCTGACGGTAATAAGTGGAGAGATCTTTTCTGCAACATTGTCACTGGAAACCACGATCCAGGGTTTTGATTTCACGATGGTGAATTTAGGAATGGTCGCTGGTCCAGGGGTTTAAGGGCGTCTGATGGTCCGATAATTGTTGATCCTCTCGGCGATGCTTCGTCTATCATATTTGAGCAAGAAAGAGAGAGGCAGTAGAAAGGGAGGAAGGAGATGCAACGCGATGTTGAAGATGAAGGAGGGATAAATGATGAGAAGCAAGTCGCAGTGAGGAAGGAGGAGGTAGGAGTGAGGCAGCCAAGAAGAAGGGTGAGGGACTGGATCGAACATCCAATACAGAGAGAGATGTAAACGGAGTGGGTTTTGGTGGTGGACCCACATGAACTTTTTATTAAATAGTTTTTTTTAAACAGTTAATATAAAATAATTCTAAAAATAAAATTATAAGGGTAAAATTGTCTTTTTAAGTTAAGAGGGACCAAATATGCAAAAAATTAAAATTTTAGGGATGGTCCGAGTTAAAAAAGTTTTTAGGGACTAAACACGCAGATTACCCTAAACCATAGGGACCATCTGTGTAATTTACCCTTTTACTTTATTCCCTAATTTAACGCATGTAGACATTATCCAAGGCCTTAATAGTAGTTATATATATTTGGTTGTAGCTAGTCATTATGTGAATGCACAGTGATAGAGATTGGATGTACAAAAGGTTATATCATAGGTAACCTAGCACAACATATCATGTATCCATCAAAGGCCTTTTAGATTTTTCCTTTTTCTAATGAACCAACCATTGATGGGGATTATATTAGATATCCTTATTTTAAATGTAATAATAGGCATAATAAACAAGAATTGGGGTAGAGCTTCACTTGTTATAAAATTATTTCACTCCTAATTACACAACTTGGTGGGCACATGGTGGAAGAAATATGATATTTCAGCATGAGGTACAATTTTCTAATCTGATGCAGGATCCAAATCCGATAGAAGATGATGATGTGAATGGGTTCACACATATGTTGGTGGATAAAATGAAAGAATTTCTGAATCTAATCACTAAGGGGATATGTGATATGTTAGAAGATGCTAATGAACCTTTATGGGATGGATGTGAGAATTATTCTAAATTACAAGTTGCATCAGAGTTATTGAATTAGAAGTCATAATACAATATATATGAGGCTCCCTATGATCATATACTTCCCACAAGTAAGCGAATGCTACCCAAAAGTGAATTTTTTTTAAGAACTTCTATGACACGAAGAAGATTTTGAAAAGAGTTAGGCTCCCCGAAAAAAATAAGATTCATGCTTGCAAAAATGATTGCATGATATTCTATAGGGCATATTCTGATCTAACTAAGCATCAAGTGTGTGATCATGATCGATACAAGAGCAACAGATAAAGTCCTGTTCCTTATTTAGTTATGAGGTACTTGTTATTGCTCCTAGACTCTAAAGGTTGTATTTGGAAAAATAAAATATGGCAAAACAAATTGCGTGCCACTATGAATATCATATAGAACCTGATATGGATGATGGAGCATTTCAAAGATTTAGGGATTAACATTTTGCTAAGTGGTTTGAAGAATATTTGAGTATGAGAAAAACAAATATTATATTACCAAATAATTTTTTCCAAATAATTAATTTACAAATGATTTTATCAATGTAGGTTTTTCAACAATCAAATGATATTACTCAACATCTGAAAGGCCTTGCATGAGGACCATTATGACATGTTAGCTCCTATAAAGGATACTTTGTCAAAGGTTGCATGTTCTATATTAAAAGTGTGGTGATAAACGGGTCACACACAATAGTGGTGTATGTGTAAGAGAGAATTGTTACAATAAGACTAAGTGTGGCTATAATGGTTTGTTGAATGAGGTCATGGAAGTAGAATATCAAGGCATAAGGTGTTAAGTTGTAGTATTGTTCAAGTGTACATGGTTTAACCCTATTGAAGGGCTACGTATGGATTGTAAGCATAATTCGGTTGATATTAATTACAAATGAAGTCTAAGAAATAAACACCTATTTATCCTTGCGTCACAAGCAAAACAAGTGTATTATGCACCATATCCTTCAATGAAGGATTTGAAAGATTGGTGGTATTTCGTCAGGATGAAGCCAATGGTGTATATGATCTACCATAATGTGTTACTGAAGAAGATGATGAGGAGAAATTATTTCAAGAAAGTGAAGCATCTATACCTTCCATAACTAGTAGTGAAAATGATGTGGAGGAACCCATTTGTCATGTAATTAAAGGAGACATAAAAGAAGTTAATGAAAATGGAACTGAGAGTGAAGAGGATGAAGAAGTTGATGATAACTCACATGATTCACCCGAAGATGATGTTGAAGATGAAGATAACATATATGACGATTATTCTGATAATGATTGATGATGAGTGATTATTAGTAATATCGAATGAAAAAATGTATTTGGAACTATATATTGACTAATGGACATTACTAATATCTATTCAACCTAAAGTATCATCTTATATTTCTATATACCTTCTACTTTCATTTATTTGAGTATTATAGTGTGTTACCTTCTCTTAATAACACAATTTTCTATTATAATACATAAATTTCATAATCAATAGTTTATTTATTGATAATTTTTAAGGGTTATTTTGTTGACTGATGGCGCCACAAGGTGACCGTGTTGGTGGTCGCAATGTTGATCGGGGGTGGTAGATATAAAAATGCATCACAATCATATAATAATGCATAGAGTCAACTTTCTTTAGTTAGAGGATCAAACATCTTGGAACAAGTTCCATCTAAACTAATCAAATAGGAAGTTCAATGAAGTCGATTCCGATAAAGAGTTCTAATTTTGATTTTACATTTTTTATATTACAATATATATATATATATATATATATATATATACATATAAATACATATATATATATATATATATATATATATATATATATATATATATATATATATATATTGTAACATCCAAGATGGGGTACTACTAATTTTGACCCTATATTTGAATAATATTGCATTTTGGACCCCTGAAAATGAAAAATTGCAAGATTGTCATATAGTGGAATTATGGTAATTTTGGGCAGGAGGCTTGCACGCTTGGCATACGATGTGTACGTGGGGCATACTAGGGCAGAACCTAGTATGTTGGGCGTACATTTTGTATGGAGGGCGTACGTGTAGGATGTCCAAACCCTAAATTTTAGGGTTTTGTCCATATATATACACCATTATAACTTCATGCTTCATATCCTCAGTAGCCTCCCTCTGCAAAAAACGCCTTCAAGCGACCCTATGTGAGAAAATCTTCTTATGGCTAAAACCCAACAATGGTATCAAAGCCTTGATTGGTTTCTGTTGTATGTGATGCTATGTTGAATTATTTACTGAATATCGAATTCTGGCCTTCTGTTCGAACTGACTCGGCGAGTCACTACATGGACTCAGCGAGTCTGCCCTACTCGGTGAGTTCCAATGTGTGACTCGGTGAGTTGGAGCGCCAGACAGAGGAAATTTCGGATTTACTTGTTGTTTTACTTAAGGATAATTACCATATTCGTTTTAAACTGATAACATACGATTTTTAATGTTTTTAAAAGATTATCCTTGCCAAAACACAAGATAATTACCAATTGATTAGATAATAACTTCCTTATATGATTAAAGATTGAATATTTGTATTAATTGGGTAACTTATCTTGCAAGAAATTGAAATTAGGTCAAATATAGATAATGACAAAATTAATTGTTTAATTTCTATTATTTTTTATTTGATCCTTGTGTTGTGAAAAAGTTTCAATTATGCCCATGTAAGTTTTATAGTTTAAATTAAAACTTAAAAATTTTGTTTTGAAATTTAAATAGTTAAAACCCTAATGTTTTGAAATGTTTTAAAACTTGCCTTCAAGTTTTGGAATTTAAAAGTTTATTAAAAGTTTAATTTAGAAATGTTAAATTCTAAAACTCTAGTATAGTTTTGAAAAGTTCAAATCACACCCTTATGGTTTTATTAATTAATTAAAGTGTATAATTAAAAGAGATTTAGTAAATCCATAAAGTTTTGGTTTGCAATTTAATTAAATTAAAAGTATAATTATTAACTTAGAACACCTAGTATTTTAAAAGTGTAAAATACACCCTATACTATAGATAACATTAAAAGTCGAATATTATATATATATATATATATATATATATATATATATATATATATATATATATATATATATACATATATGTATGAGTAAAAGTCAGTCTTACCATTAGTAGACCTCATTCACGAAGCTGGTCTATAAGGGCTGTTTAAGGAAATTGCCTATAAAATGACGATTGAATGGGTATCCACTCTTACCCACTGCACTCTTGACTAGTGGAGGGTCGTTAGCCGAACGGGTAGGATAGGACAGAAACCTTCCATTATAAGTATAATGAAGTACAAAAGTAACTAAATGCTTTTACAAATTCCCAATCTTAGTTACTTTAGGCAAAAGTGAATTGATGCAATTCCATGAAATTACACTTTGTGCCCTTGCAAAGACGTTAGTGGAGCGTGTGTGGTTAACCGGCACACTAAATGGTTCCAAGAAAAGGTAGCAAAGGGTGACTCAATGTTTGTTATAGTTCGGTGGAGCGTGTGTAGTTAACCGGCACATCAAATAGGTGACTGTAACATGTGGGGGCACCATGTAGATTTGCATGGTTATTCACACCTGCTTTGTGATCCTCGGCATCCCAGTCAGAAACTAGAGGGGCATATCGAGATTTAAACATGCCATTGAAAAGTTCAATGAATCTCAAAGGATCTAGGAGTTTTCAATACATTTAAAACTTAATCTATTTTCGTTTTTCATGGTGGAAAATTAGTGAATCGTCATTCACTTACCTTCAAATGTTCTACAATTTGGGTTACGACATCCCTCTCCCGAGTTGTGGAATATTGTGTTGTGTCCTAGCCTTAGTATATCATTTGGGTGATTTACTAAGGACTCAATAAATCAACTAACTTGAATTTGTTTTCTCCCGTTTTGTAGATGTCAAAGTATGACAATCATGGTCTTCCCAAATTTCAAGGAAAAGTTGTTCCTGCTAAAAATAAGTTGTTCCGCTATTCAAGTGAAGAATCAAGGTGGACTAGTTTGATTTCACTTCCTCCTCCTCCTCCCGTTGTTCTCCCTAACCCACAAGATTGAAGAATTGAAAGGTTCAATGTCACTAAAGCCCTATTGGCAATGAAACATGAAGATGGTAAGCCCGTGTGTGCCCACGTTCTAGGAATGAAATCACACATCGATAGGTTGATCATGTTGGGTGTGTCATTCCCTACTAAGTTGGCTATAGACTGGGTTCTGCAATCACTCCCTGAATCATATAATGAGTTCAAAAGAAAGTAATATATGATGGATCATGAGACAAACCTCATTGACCTAACTTACATGCTCATTACTGCTGAATCAGAAATGATTTAGCAAAGCAATGGAGCACATTTGTTGTGAAAGTCAACCAACCATGCTTCGAAGGACGTTCTAGGAGAACCTACCTGTGTTTGCTGCCAAGTGAAAGCGCGTTGGATACAAGTCTGCCCTAAGAGCCTGAAGAATCCAGAAGATGGGAGAATCAAAGAGTATGGATGTGCTTCAGGTGAAATCCACTATCTAACTTCATTATGTTCCTATTCATTGATTCTTAATACATAATGTGATAAGGTAGCATGTGAATATTTGCAGGATCAGTGAAAAGAGAGGAAGCCTGATGGAAAAGCAAGATGAGTCTGATCATGAAGAGATGGATCTCGATCACATGGATTCGAAGATTAGATTTTGAGCTTAGAAAGTTTTATGATAGAGTAGTTAGGAATATTTGATTACATAGTTTTTCAGTTGATTTTGCATTGTAAGGACAAATGTTTTCCGCTGCTTTTATGAATAAAATAAACTTTGTTTGACGTATTTATTTATTTATTTATTTCCTTGCAATGAAATCGTTATGAAAAATTGATGTTTGCATATTTCCACAATGAATGGATGTGATTCTAAATTATGTTAATTGTGGAAATGTCAAGAATTTACCAAATAGGGAAAGTTTCTCATCGCCCAAGTTTCATTTGGACAGAAACTTGGAATCATACAACTTGGGAGCATGATGAATGATAAATTTCATATTTGGAGATTAGACTAATTCGTTGACAAAGTGTCAAGTGAAGGAATAGGAGATCGAGTACACAAGGTTGTGTGTTGATCAAGTCCACCATAAGATTGACAAAGATATTCTTCATGATTTAATAAAGGTTTAGTGAATATGGTTATACTTATAAGATTGAGTATAATTCTGAATTGATTGAAAGAGTTAAATCAATAGCAGAACGAATAAGAAGAATCAAGTAGGCTGAAAGATAAAAGTTTCTCTATTCTAAGAAGATGGGAGAGTACCTTTTATTATGTTTTATGATAGGTCTTAATGATTAAGAACCATATCTCAATTAATCCTCTAAGTGAGTCTTAGTACAATTGTATGTCTAAGAAGAGAAATCAAGAATTGAAGAAATGGTTAAATCAAGAAGTCAATCATACTTCGTTCCAAAACAAGTCTTAGAGTTAAGATTGTGACATTGAGTGACAAGTTTTAAGAAGGTTTATAACATTCATCAAATGTGGAAAGTTGTGATGTCTTGGATAAGACAAAGATCAACTAGGACCAATTTTGTGAAATGTTTAGTCTTGATAAAAGTTGCACTAACTCTTGAATATTTGTTTGTCGAGAAATGTTTATTGACAAGAGAATCTTATATGTCAAGGAGTCAGTGGGAGTCTTAATGGTCTTGAAAGGTTTCAAGAACTAATCAAGAATAAACCTTATCAATCATCACTATGTGACAACCCGACACCTTTATGTTATGAAATTGATCCATATATCTATAATTCACGTATATATATATATATAATTCACGTGAAATTAGCATCTTTTAATAATAAATTGAGTCCATGCTAGTGTTTTAGGCTTAATATATCATAGATATGGACATTAGGAAGGATTAGGAAGGGTGTTGCATTACAAAATCCAGCCAAAAACACTAAGAGAGGTGTGTGCGGCCAAGTCAGCCACACACCCAGCCGCAAACCCTTCCAGCCTCACACTTCACCCTATAGAAAGTGGAGGACCCTATTCCATTCACTTTTTGGCTGCATCCTTTCTCTCTCTACACTTTCTTTCTCTAGAAAACCACCCAAGAACGCCTAGAAGGCCTCCAAAACGTGAAGAACACCATCAATTAGCTTATCATAGAGGTAAAACACCTGAATCCAAGCCTCAACCTCATAATGTTCTTCATGTTCTTCATCCTATGAAGGAGTGCGTCCGCACACCTTCATCAGGTGGCCACACACACTCATAATACCCTCCAAAGTGAGAGTAAGGCCACACACTCAACGACTGGGACTCAAGCAAGGAGTGTACGGCCACACACCCATGTGTACGGTCGCACACACACACTGTACGGCCACACACTGTAGTGTGCAACCTCACTCACAAATCTGGCCGCGTACCCCAGCCGCACACTCACCCTTATGGCCATACACACACCCTAATACCCATATTTAGCCTTAAATTTACATAGATCATTGAGTATATAATACGGGACACTTAGCCCTAGTGATTCCAATCCTTTAGGAGAGATTTCCCATTACGTTTAGTCACGAAACACCTTAACTCTAACTTATATATGTGTCACCATATAATCAATAGGGACTACTCGCATCCAGAGCATCTGTTGACACTCGACACTCATTCGGATCGCATACTCAAACCCTACCTTCAACAGTGAGCTCATACCCCTTAATTAACCTTCCAAATGTTTTTAACTACTTTTATGGGGGGGGGGGAATACATGTTGACTTCGATACCTTGCAATATTAATCATACGTGATTAAGACTTGCTATCAAAAGGATTCCTACAGTATCATATCAGTAAAGTTATTTCAAATGTTTATTAACCTCATTTTCAAAAAGCAATTGTCTCGAAACTGATTTTCATTGTTTTCAAACCTTAAATATTTCCAAATCATGTCTACTCCAATATATCTATATAAGTAAGTATTGAAGGATTTAGGACTGATAACTGGCCATATTTCTTGTTCTTGTTTGATTGCGGACTTAGGGTGTTAGGTTATCTGTCCGACTGTCATTTAATACTTAGTTATATATTTTGTATATTGTGTTAGACATAAATGTTTTCACTCTAGTTCGATGAGTCTACCTAACAAAGTCACTCAGTTAAGTACTCAATTTAACTATAATAGGTATAGTTAAGAACTACCACTCATTTCTGATATTACTATGATACACACTGTGATCAGTACAATTATAAGACTATATGTACAATATATGATATGAAGAGAACACCATACACTATACTAAGGAAACACTAATCATTATAAGAAGAAATACTATAATACTACAACAAGAGAACAGTACAAAGTATACTAATAGAATACTATATATTATACGAAAGAAAATACTACAACAGAATGTGATGCACTATTTCTCTATATGACATATTGCCATGCGATCGTCGGACAACTATCGCCTCCTGGAGGGAGAGCGACCACTATGTGTATAGATCTATACAGGGTGGATATTTTCCCCCATCCCAACTGCTAGCTACAGTCCGAGCCTCTTAGGCCCAAGGATAACAAACACAACTACACTATTGGTGACCTGGAGGGTCAACCACTACACTACTATCACACAATATGGTTACATACAAGCTCACATTCAATTAAACACACATCCCGAGGTGTGTACATAATTAATACTATTAGGAGTTTACATTCACTAATACACTTATCCGGCAGGGATGCTGTTGGGGTGAAACTATGTTATTTCTCTATAATGAACAAGTATAAAACTGTATTTTAATTTTTGATACGTTCATAAGAAAACTAATTATATTTTCAAAGAAATGAATTTACAAATAACTAAGTCTTGGTAGAAGACTACTTTTGCTGGAAAATATGGGATTTTCTAGGGATCAAATCATCTTCAAATCTTGTTAATAAATGACATACTATGCGATTTGCATACATTTTTATACAAACAATGACACTAAATACTTATGAACTAACCAACTTTATGCTGATATCCATTTTCAAATAACTTGTATTCTCAGGTCAGAAATAAACAGGTATGGGTGCAGTTTTTGAGAAGATGGAGCACATATAAGAGTCATCTTTATTTTGTTCATACTTCCGGTGTCTACGAAAATGTACAAGATACACATGTATTGAAATTTACATATTAATGTGATGAATGTTGTTGCTTGTTTTTACTATTATGCAATGTTTTGATACTGAACATGAAGTCCTCCACCCCAGAACGTATTCCGCCATTCTCGGTTTTGGGGTGTGACACACTAGCACATGTCTTGAGGTTTAAAACCTATCGTGTTGACACTATCTCGTTTCCGTGTCGTTCCAATTGAGTTAATTATGAGTTCTCATTTGAACGCATAAAAGGCAAGCACATTGATCAATGAAAATTACATTGATAGGAAAGGGTGAGCTGCTTAACTACTTGGAAGACATGGTGGGCAGCTATGTTACCATAAGGCAAGAGATCAAGATTGAGAAGGTTCAGTCCATATGAGTTTGGATTTGTCGTAAACTTTGGTTTTGACAAACTCGCATAGATAGGAACACATACACCATTAAAATCTAAGTGTCATAAGATTCCCTCCTTCATGAAAAATGACTGTGAGGAAATGCTTTCAACAAGAGAGATTTTAAGAAGATAGTGATTGTGAAAATTGGATTCTTGAATTCGATTATCGTTACCGTATCCCTTTCCATGATTCGAATTATGAGATTTGGAAATTAGTCTGAATTGTTTAGACACACATCTGAGCTATCTAAGGCAAAGGTGTATAAGTTTGAGAAACTTAGATAAAGGATTATCAAAGCATTAGGTATTAGAAACATGAACTTAAGGAATTCAATAAGTATTGTTTTCTGGAAGTTAAGTTGTGTCTGAATACATGTCAAATCTTGTGGGAGCATAAGAGTTATGCTTATTTGATAATAATCATGATGACTACTTGGAAGACATGGTGGGCAGCTATGTTACCATAAGGCAAGAGATCAAGATTGAGAAGGTTCAGTCCATATGAGTTTGGATTTGTCGCAAACTTTGGTTTTGACAAACTCGCATAGATAGGAACACATACACCATTAAAATCTAAGTGTCCTAAGATTCCCTCCTTCATGAAAAATGACTGTGAGGAAATGCTTTCAACAAGAGAGATTTTAAGAAGATAGTGATTGTGAAAATTGGATTCTTGAATTAGATTATCGTTACCGTATCCTTTTCCAAGATTCGAATTATGAGATTTGGCAATTATTCTGAATTGTTTAGACATACATCTGAGCTATCTAAGGCAAAGGTGTATAAGTTTGAGAAACTTAGATAAAGGATTATCAAAGCATTAGGTATTAGAAACATGAACTTAAGGAATTCAATAAGTATTGTTTTCTGGAAGTTAAGTTGTGTCTGAATACATGTCAAAGCTTGTGGGAGCATAAGAGTTATGCTTATTTGATAATAATCATGATAACAGTGGGAGCATAAATTTTGTCCATGTATGATTATTAAACCAATTATTGCAAGTTAGCAATATTAATTATAAAAAACAAGAGTTATCCTTTGCAAAGTCGTAAGGGTTGAATAGTTGTTTTGCTATAATTAAGGGAGAGAATATTATGCTTCATTTCAAATCTAAAGGCTTAGGTTGTGGAATGTTAATAAATTTAGCATAGGATACATAGTGCGTTCTCAAATTTCGATTATGATTATGGCATCCGTCTTCGTAGTTCGAATTGTGAGAACGTGACACATAAAATATTATGGCAAAAGATTCATAAAGTATCATATCTTTATGCAAGACATTATGCATCGTGTCCCATATGCTTCGGGTACAGGATCGATTGCAGATGCTATAATATTTGACCATTCTAAAATATTCCAAATGTCTAGCGCATTTAGAGGGAAAAAGGACTAGAATCGGTTTTGACTAAGATAATTAAACAACTATGTCACACCCCAAAACCAAGAATGGCGGAAACGTTCTGGGGCGGAGGACGTCATGTAAAGTATCACAACACAGTAAATGTAAATAAGCAAACAACATCATCCATTGCATTAAATATAAAATTTTAATACAAGCGTGTTCTGTATAGTTCTAGACACCAAAAATATAATGTAAATCAAAATAATATGATGAGTCTTGAATGCCATCCATCTTCTCAAAAGCTAGCATCGGTACCTGTCTACTGATGACCTGATAATACAAGTTATTTTGAAAGAGTTTATCAGCATTAAGCTGGTGAATTCATAAGTATTTTAGTGTCGATGTTTGTTATCAAAACGTTTGAACCTGTCGCAAGTATGAGTTGTAAATGTATGTAAGTGTTTGTAAAAGTTTGAATCTCTCAGAAAAACCTATATTTTCTGTTAAAGTAGCCCTCTACCAAGGCTTAACTGTTTTGTATGCTCGTTTGATGTAAAAGTGTGTAATTTCCCAAGTGTAACTATCTTTTAACAAAATATAGTTTGTACATTAAAGGTTAAGTGAGGTTATCACCAAAATGTAATGGGTAAATTATTGTAGTACTGTAGTTTTGTTTCATAGGAACTACTGCTGTACTAACTACCTTAAATCGGATTTATATTAAGGTATCATGTGATAAATTGCACCATACTATCGACTGGTAACATCGACAACGTATAGTCGAAAAATAAGGTATGACGTTTGGCACCCGTAGACCTGTCGATCCCGCTGTAGCTAGCAGCGAGGTGTAGGATAGTCAATCCATTATAGATCTATACGCAAACTCACGCTCTCCCTCCAAGAGACTCTAGCTACAACTCGGGTCATGACAATTAAGACATGCTGCCATACAGTGGATCACAATTATTAACGTATTCGTGTATATGCAATATAATGTTACTTGTTCTAGTATCATTTTATATGTTCTCTTAGTAATAAGTATTGACTACTGAATGAACTGACTCGTTGATCTAGAAATTATAGTAGTATGATCCTATGTTACCCCGATGGTAAATTACTAATGATGTGCTGATAAGTATGAATATGGAAGTACTTTTATGTCTATACATGTATATATGATATATAACTAATATTGAAACAACCCTCGGATGGTCACCCGAAATCCCACCAGACCACATCTCAGTGCGCGAAAAGGAAATAGGGCGGATAGCCTTCCTAAGCCCTTTAAACATTACTTATATATCTATACATATATGGGCATGCAATTTATAAGTAGTAAAACAAAGTTTAAATAAAAGCATTTGATAAGTAAAAGAGTTTGTAAAACATTTTGAAGTAAAACAGTTTGAACAGTGATAAAATCATTGGTTTCCTAGTTATTAATCACATGTGATTAATGCAATCACATGAGATCGAAGCTATAACTATAAGTGTTTAACTTGTATTCCCCCCCCCCCAGAAAGTATTTAAAACATTTAAAAGCATTTCAAAGGTTGAACCGGGCAGAGTTTCGTCTCGGGAAACGGATTTTTGTCGGGATTCTCGGGAATCTCGGGAGTAAAATCGACCTTCGGGACTTGCACAAAATGACCAGGGCTTCGGGTTTGAACGGGCACGGAAAACGAGGCAAGATCGTGAGAGAAAAAGAGAGAATGAGCAAAAATTTTCGGAAACCTCGCACCCCTTTTATAAGGGCGCTGAACCGCCTCCGTACGCGGGGCGTACGCAACGCGTACACGGCATCATCGCTTACGTATTTCGGATGGGGCGGGTCGGATGGGACAGCGGGTCGGGTAGCTTCACATAGGGCGACGTGGACGATCCTAGGCCGTGGCCTCGAGTACGCGGGGCGTACGAAAGTACGCGGCGCATACTTCGGCCCTAGGCTGACTCCCCTTCGGATATTATCAACATTTTTAATAAAAAATTATATATAAATTATTTATCAAACTTCAAAATTTCGTATCTCCTTCATACCAACTCTGTTTTCGACGTTCTTTATATCCCCACGAAGGTGAGACTACGATCTACAACTTTCATTTAGATTCCGTTGGCAAATTCCAAAATTATTTTTATTATTTATTTATTAAAATGACGTGATTAAGAAATTTCTTTAAAAATTCATAACTTCTTTATCTGATGTCGGTTTTTGCCAGACTTTTTACCGTTGAAATACCATTGTCAAGACCTTCGATTCTCGTTTAGGTCATTCCGGCCAAATGTCACTCGATCTCCGATTCGAGTTTTTAGCTGTCTGTTGCTAAGCTGAACTTGGAAAAATCATAACTTCAATATACGAAGTCGGATTTGGGCGTTCTTTTTACGAACGATCATGGTTTAATGATATTTAAACATAGAAGAATTTAAACAGAAACTTTTTGTACATTTTATTATCAAAGTTAATTTTATTAACTCAAAAATGTTTACAATACTTGACCTATTAGGCCATTACAAAGAGTTGAAATATCGGGTTGTCACATCATCCCCCCGTTAGAGGGAATTTCGTCCCGAAATTCAAAGTAAGAAAACACTTGTGGATTAGGGAAACAGATGTGGGTACTTGTGTTGCATCTGATCTTCGCATTCCCATGTGAATTCCGGTCCCCGCTTTGCGTTCCAGCGAACCTTCACGATGGGTATGCGACTTTGTTTTGTTTGCTTGACCTCTCGGTCCATGATTTCTATTGGTTCTTCCACAAAATTGAGGCTCTCGTTGATCTCGATCTCGTCGAGTGGGATTACGAGAGTCTCGTCGGATAGACACTTTTTTTCAAGTTAGATACGTGGAATGTAGAATGTACGTTACGAAGTGCGCCTGGTAGATCGAGTTTGTAAGCTACGGGGCCGACTCTTGCAAGAATCTCGAAAGGCCCTATGTACCTCGGATTAAGCTTCCCACGCTTGCCGAAGCGTATCAAGCGCTTCCAGGGTGAGACTTTGAGAAGGACTCGGTCTCCCACCTAAAATTCCAAAGGTTTCCTTCGTTTATCTGCATAGCTCTTCTGTCGGTCTCTAGAGGCTTTCAATCGTTCACGAATTTGAACGATTTTCTCTATCGTTTCCCGAATGATATCCAGACCGGTGAGAGTACTGTCGGAAGCTTGCCCCCTGGCTAATTGGGTATCACCCACCTCAGCCCAGCACATAGGGGATCTGCACTTTCGGCCCTAGAGAGCTTCAAATGGAGCAGCCTTGATGCTCGTGTGATAACTGTTATTATAGGAAAACTCGACAAGGGGTAAATGAGTATCCCATGCCTTCCCAAAGTCAATCACGCAGGCTTGCAACATATCTTCCAGAGTTTGGATGGTCCTCTCACTTTGTCCGTCGGTCTGCGGATGGTAGGCTGTGCTCATGTCCAGCCTTGTTCCTAGGAATGTTGCAGTGATTGCCAGAATCTTAAGGTGAACCTACTATCTCTATCGGAGATAATGGATATAGGCACACCAAGTAGCCGTACGATTTCCATAATGTATGTTCTAGTCAGTTTCTCCATCTTGTCGGTTTCTTTGATAGGCAGGAAGTGTGCAGACTTGGTCAATCTATCGACGATGACCCATATGGTATCAAGTCCACCCGCTGTCTTGGGCAACTTGGTTATGAAATCCATAGTGATCCGCTCCCACTTCCATTCTGGGATCTCTGGTTGTTGCAATAAACCAAAGGGCTTCTGGTACTCGACCTTAACCTTTGCGCAAGTAAGGCATTTACTCACGAAGGTAGCAATCTCTGCTTTCATATTAGGCCACCAGTATAGCTTTTTAGGATCCAAATACATCTTATCTGAACCTGGGTGGACGGAATACCGAGAGTTGTGCGCCTCGGTCATGACCAAGTCTTGGAAACCACTGTGTTTCGGTGTCCAGATCCGGTCCATGAAATATAAGGCTCCGTCACCCTTGGCTTCTAAATTCTTGTCCATTCCTCTGAGGGATTCACTCGTCACATTTTCAGGTTTCTTGGCTTCAAATTGGGCCGCCTGAATTTGATTAGACAAGTGTGAATGGATGGTTATTGACAATGACTTGATTTTGCGACCAGAATATTCCTTTCGACTTAGGGCGTCTGCTACTACGTTGGCTTTACCCGGACGATAACGAATATCACATTCGTAATCACTGAGTAGCTCAACCCACCGTCGTTGTCTCATGTTGAGCTCCTTTTGATCGAAAATGTGTTGTAAACTCTTGTGGTCGGTAAAGATAGTGCTCTTCGTTCCATACAAGTAATGTCTCCAGATCTTCAGAGCAAACACCACTGCTCCTAGTTCAAGATCGTGGGTCATGTAGTTAACCTCGTGTGTCTTCAACTGTCTCGAGGCATAGGCGATGACCTTACCTCGCTGCATCAGGACACATCCGAGCCCTTGATTCGATGCATCGCAATAGACTACGAAGTCTTCTATTCCTTCGGGAAGGGATAGTATTGGTGCAGTGCACAAGGCTCGTTTGAGTGTTTGGAACGCTCTTTCTTGTTTCTCTTCCCAGTCAAAGGCCACGCCTTTCTGGGTTAGGGTTGTAAGAGGTTTCGCTATTCGAGAGAAGTTCTGAATGAATCTGCGGTAGTAGCCAGCGAGATCTAGAAATTGGCGAATTTCTGTAGGCGTCTTGGGTGCTGACCAGTTCTCAATGGCTTTAATTTTGGCTGGGTCCATGTGGATTCCCTCTTCGCTTACCACGTGTCCTAAGAATTCGACTCTCCGGATCCAAAATTCATATTTCGAGAACTTCGCATAAAGCTTCTCTTTTCGTAATGTCTCTATAACTTGTCGCAGGTGATCGCCATGCTCTTTCTTACTTCGGGAGTAGATCAGGATGTCGTCAATGAAAACGATGACGAACTGATCCAAATAAGGTCGGCATACTCTATTCATCAGATCCATGAAGACTGCGGGCGCATTGGTCAATCCGAATGGCATCACCACGAACTCGTAATGTCCGTAACGAGTTCGGAAGGCTGTCTTCGGCACATCCTCCTCTAGCACTCGTAACTGGTGAAATCCGGATCTCAGATCAATCTTAGAAAAATAGTTCGCCCCTTGCAGTTGGTCAAATAGATCGTCTATGCGAGGCAGAGGGTAACGATTCCTGACCGTCAGTTTGTTGAGTTCTCTGTAGTCAATACACATATGGAATGATCCGTCTTTCTTCTTAACGAACAAGACCGGTGCTCCCCAAGGTGAGAAGCTTGGTCTTATGAAGCCCTTGCTGAGCAGTTTGTTAAGTTGACCAGAGAGTTCCTGCATCTCAGCTGGTGCTAAGCGGTAGGGCGACTTGGCTACCGGGGTAGCTCCTGGGACTAAGTCGATTCTGAACTCGACCTGTCGTTGCGGAGGTAACCCGGGTAGTTCTTCTGGAAAAATGTCAGGGAAGTCACTCACTAGAGGGATGTTCTTTAGTTCTTTCGTTTCGAGGCTCGTGTCGACGATGTGAGCAAGGAATGCATGGTATTCCTTACGCAGATACTTCTGTGCTTGAATAGTTGATATGATGCAAAGACTTGCACCGGGTTTGTCGCCGTAGACTATAAGAGTTTCGTTAGATGGAAGGTTTAGACGGACTGCTTTCTCGTAGCACATGATGTCGGCGCGATGAAGGCTTAACCAATCCATGCCAATGATAACGTCAAAACTTTTTATTGAGACTGGCATGAGGTCGATTGGGAATGAATGGTTATCTAGAGTTAGGGTACAACCTAAATATATGCTACTCGTACTTTCAGTTTTTCCATTATCCATTTCCACTGTGAATAGTTCTTTGAGTGCGTGGGGTGGTTGATTAAGCATGCAAACAAATTTATGGTTAACGAAGCTTCGCTCCGCTCCACTATCGAATAGAATGCATGCATAGGAGTCATCGAGGAGGAACGTACCAGTCACCACTATCGGGTCAACAACTGCTTCCCCGTGGCCTATAGCTAGTACCCTCCCTGCTCCACCAGCATTTTTCGCCTCGGGGCAATCCCTCTTATAGTGGCCTGCTTCGCCACATCCATAGCAGGTCGGGCTCGCGCCAGAGCCGGGGACTTGGACGAACGGTCTCGCCGGAGATTTATAGAAACGGACTGTGTGTCCTCTCCTGTGGCAGTTAGAGAACTGCATTTCATGGCAGGGGCTATTGTGGTGGTAGTTGCATTTGTTGCACTTGCGCAAACCTCCAGCATACTGTCCTATCGGAGTAGTAGTAGCAACAGCAACAGGGGTTATTGCAGCATGTACCGCCACAATTTGCTGCTTTTTGGAAGCTCGATTCATCTTCTTCCTTTCCTCCCAGAGTTTCCGCTTTGTGTCAGCGGGTTTGGAGGGTTCAGAGATGGCTAGCGTTGTTGTTGTTGTAGGGGTTTTGTCCCCATGGTCAATGAGTCGTTGTGCTAGTCGTTTGGCACTGTCGAAGGTAGCGGGGTTTGATGATAGGACGTTCCCCTGATACGGAGGCACTAGCCCCCATATGTACCTTTCGATCTTTTTCCCTTCAGTGGGAACCATATTAGGGCAGAGGGCCACCAGTTCGCTGAATCTGGCGGTATAAGCAACAATATTGGTGCCCTTCATGGTCAGGCTCCAAAGCTCCTGCTCTAGTTTCTGGATCTTGCCCCTCGGGCAGTATTCCTCAATCATGAGGTCTTTCATCGTTTCCCAGCCTATGTCATTGGCTACGACGAGAGTTAGAGATTTAACGTGGCCGTTCCACCACGTCAGGGCCTTTCCTTCAAAGGTGCATGCAGCATATTTCACTTTGCTCGCAGCAGGGAATGAACATATTTCGAAGACCGCTTCAGTCTTCTCGAACCATTGCGAGAGGGCAATGACTCTGCCGGTCCCATGAAAGGACTTCGGTTTGCAGTTGGTGAAATCCTTGTAAGAGCACTCTCTCGAGCGCACAGGGGTTTCAATCGGGATTGATTCCACACGGGTTCCACCTCTGCTGGCATCAGAAGAGTGATACTGAGCCATGGCAGTTGCCACTGCTGCAGCTACGACAGCATTTAGGGCTACAGTATCGATGACCGGAGGCGGAGGAGGTGGTGGTGCAGGATTATTCCTGGGAAATTTGCAAGCAGGCATCTTTCAGCTATAAGTTTATAAAGATAAGAAAAATGGTAAGAATCAATTTGTAAGCAACGTGAGAGTGACACATGGACTAACTAACCATAGCCCAACAGTTGAATGAGTGTTTGAAATCACAATAAGAAATATTAGTAGGAAAGCACAAGTGTATAAATTTTTCCCACAGATTAGATAGATTTCAATAATACTGGTATTACTGATGTAATATGTTCAGGGAAGATCGACCTAACAGTAGGTCTTACATCATACCATATAGAAAAGTTTGACAGCTCTTAGATTCCTAATTAGAGTACTGAAAGTTAGGAATATTTTACAGATAAGTGCTACTTAGAGCACAGATGTTAAAGGCTAATCCTTGACCCAAAAGATAATGATGTACTAGACATCATCTAACGGCGATGGGTATTCCTCGGGATAACCCTGAGGTCTCTCATTTGACGGACCACCTCTTGAAGTTGTCGCTCATGAGCCCTTTGACGAGCTCGAAGTTCCATGACCTCTGCTTGAGAGGCAACCAGATGTTGCTGTAGGGTTTCATTGGTCATCCAGGTCTGTTCCATGACTTCTTCAAGACGGCGGATGCGGACTGTGTTGACACCTGAGTTGGCATCAATCTCCATGACCCGGTCGATGGCTGCTCGACCTTGCTCGATATTGCGAGCTATTCTGCGGATAATGATAGGCAGAGCTCGGTCAGCAGAGCCACCATCGCTGACGTTGTAAAAACTTCGGTCCCCAAAGTATGGTAAGGGTTGACCCTGTTCATTATTCCAGCGATTCAAGTTGTTTTCCCACAAGGGAGTAGGACCTGGAAAAACTGGCTGAGGGTTGTTGTTCGGGGCTTGACCTATGAGCGGTAGGTTCTTGACTTCAGGCTCAGAGTCTGATCCATCCGTGAAGCCTTCAGCTTGATGATCAACCAACGGAATTTGGTGTTCATCGTCAGACTCTGCTTCGAGCCTTCTTATGTTGCCTTCATTTGGAAAGTACGGGTCGCCGTGATGGAATCCAGCCATTTAAATCTACGCAAGAAGAGAGGTATAAAGATATAGTATGTATGTAGTTAATAGTACAAAATACACCTATAGTATTTTAAGTTTAAGTTCCACTGATCTTTTTGTGGCATTGTTGGTAAGTTTTTAGACTTGTTAACACATCACAACCATTCTAGGGCATATGCTAATCACTCCTCGGACCAGCATAGTTGATCAGGCTATGCCATTCCTAGGACTGACCATACATCCCCTAGCTTACCTGTGATATTTAACAATCGCAATACTTTTGTTCTTGTCGTTGTGACTCTGGTTTTAGTATGAATGCAGACTAGTATACTTAATTAACTATTTTAGTATTTAAAGTATAGATTCTTGGTCAGAGTGTTTTAATTCCAAATGGGTTTATAGTTTAGTATATCTTTTATGGGTTGATATACTTGCTTCACTATAAACAATGCTCTGATACCAATCTGTCACACCCAAAAACCAAGAATGGCGGAAACGTTCTGGGGCGGAGGACGTCATGTAAAGTATCACAACACAGTAAATGTAAATAAGCAAACAACATCATCCATTGCATTAAATATAAAATTTTAATATAAGCGTGTTCTGTACAGTTTTAGACACCAAAAATATAATGTAAATCAAAATAATTTGATGAGTCTTGAATACGCTCCATCTTCTCAAAAGCTAGCATCGGTACCTGTCTACTGATGACCTGAGAATACAAGTTATTTTGAAAGAGTTTATCAGCATTAAGCTGGTGACTTCATAAGTATTTTAGTGTCGATGTTTGTTATCAAAACGTTTGAACCTGTCGCAAGTATGAGTTGTAAATGTATGTAAGTGTTTGTAAAAGTTTGAATCTCTCAGAAAAACCTATATTTTCTGTTAACGTAGCCCTCTACCAAGGCTTAACTGTTTTGTATGCTCGTTTGATGTAAAAGTGTGTAATTTCGCAAGTGTAACTATCTTTTAACAAAATGTAGTTTGTACATTAAAGTTTAAGTGAGGTTATCACCAAAATGTAATGGGTAAATTATTGTAGTACTGTAGTTTTGTTTTATAGGAACTACTGCTGTACTAACTACCTTAAACCGGATTTATATTAAGGTATCATGTGATAAATTGCACCATATTATCGACTGGTAACATCGACAACGTATAGTCGAAAAATAAGGTATGACGTTTGGCACCCGTAGACCTGTCGGTCTCGCTGTAGCTAGCAGCGAGGTGTAGGATAGTCAATCGATTATAGATCTATACGCAAACTCCCGCTCTCCCGCCAAGAGACTCTGGCTACAACTCGGGTCATGACAATTAAGACATGCTGCCATACAGTGGATCACAATTGTTAACGTATTCGTGTATATGCAATATAATGTTACTTGTTCTAGTATCGTTGTATATGTTCTCTTAGTAATAAGTATTGTCTCCTGAATGAACTGACTCGTTGATCTATAAATTGTAGTAGTATGATCCTGTGTTACCCCGATGGTAACTTACTAATGATGTCCTGATAAGTATGAATATGGAAGTACTTTTATGTCTATACATGTATATATGATATATAACTAATATTGAAACGACCCTCGGATGGTCACCGAAATCCCACCAGACCACATCTCAGTGCGCGAAAAGGAAATAGGGCAGATGGCCTTCCTAAGCCCTTTAAACATTACTTATATATCTATACATATATGGGCATGCAATTTATAAGTAGTAAAACAAAGTTTAAATAAAAGCATTTGATAAGTAAAAGAGTTTGTAAAACATTTTGAAGTAAAACAGTTTGAACAGTGATAAAATCATTGGTTTCCTAGTTATTAATCACATGTGATTAATGCAATCACATGTGATCGAAGCAATAACTATAAGTGTTTAACTTGTATTCCCCCCCATAAAGTATTTAAAACATTTAAAAGCATTTCAAAGGTTGAATAAAGGGGTATGAACTGACGTGGAAGTTTCAAGATAGCGAGATCGAAAACCGGGCAGAGTTTCGTCTCGGGAAACGGATTTTTCTCGGGATTCTCGGGTGTAAAATCGACCTTCGGGACTTGCACAAAATGACCAGGGCTTCGGGTTTGAATGGGCACGGAAAACGAGGCAAGATCATGAGAGAAAAAGAGAAAATGAGCAAAAAATTTCGGAACCCTCGCACCCCTTTTATAGGGGCGCTGAACCGCCTCCGTACGCGGGGCGTACTGGCGTACGTAGCGCGTACGCGACGTCATCGCTTACGTATTTCGGATGGGGCGGGTCGGATGGGACGGCGGGTCGGGTAGCTTCGCATAGGGCGATGTGGACGATCCGAGGCCGTGGTCTCGAGTACGCGGGGCGTACGAAGGTACGCGGCGCGTACTTCGGCCCTAGGCTGACTCCCCTTCGGATATTACCAACATTTTTAATAAAAATTATATATAAATTATTTATCAAACTTCAAAAATTCATATCTCCTTCATACGAACTCCGTTTTCGACGTTCTTTATATCCCCGCGAAGGTGAGACTACGATCTACAACTTTCATTTAGATTCCGTTGGCAAATTCCGAAATTATTTTTATTATTTATTTATTAAAATGACGTGATTAAGGAATTTCTTTAAAAAATCATAACTTCTTTATCTGACGTCGGTTTTTGCCAGACTTTTTACTGTTGAAATACCATTGTCGAGACCTTCGATTCTCGTTTAGGTCATTCCGGCCAAATGTCGCTCGATCTCCGATTCGAGTTTTTAGCTGTCTGTTGCTAAGCTGAACTTGGAAAAATCATAACTTCAATATACAAAGTCGGATTTGGGCGTTCTGTTTACGTACGATCATGGTTTAATGATATTTAAACATAGAAGAATTTAAATAGAAACTTTTTGGACATTTTATTATCAAAGTTAATTTTATTAACTCAAAAATGTTTACAATACTTGACATGTTAGGCCATTACAAAGAGTTGAAATATCGGGTTGTCACAAACTATCAAAGGACGATCAAAAGCTCGATGAGGATTGGTCGCTTGTGAATAGTTAGAAGTGTGATATTGGATGGACCATAACATTATTATGAATAGATAGAATTCTATTAAGAATCAGTTGTCATATGGCAAATATGGAAATGTTTTCATATTGGGAGTTGGATATTGATAGTCTATGCCTAGATTAGAAAATTTTATGCAAAAGGATGTTCAAAGGAATGTACTTTGAGTGAAAGACATCATGTCTATGGAATTGTATTATAACAATCTCAAATAGAGAACTTTGTAATTTCATTGGCAATAGTCATTGTGATTTTTGTGCTATGACATTACGAAAGGATCATTGCATAAAATGTTTGAATCTAGCATATTCTATAAGTAGCAAGAATTTGATATTCTTACACTTGTGATAAGGATTGGGAGTTGTGAAATGAGTGTGATTGGAAATGTGTTCATTTGACCTATTTCACAAAGTAAGGACCGTAGGTAAAAATTATGTGCATGCTAAGAGCATGGGACAAGTATAGTTATAATTAAAGTAAGAAGTTCATTAACCGAAACAACAAATAATGAGTAATCAATATGGTGATAAATAAAAGGTGTTTTATTTATACTCAAAGGTTTAAGGCCATATGGGATTAGTATTATTCTTGTGTTTCACTTTGCATATTTTGACTTCCTGAATAATTTAATTGGTTTAGAACAGTCAAATTATTCAAATGGACCACAGTCGTTCATATGTTGGAAGTAGGTATGAATGAAGACTGTCGTGAATTGGTGTGTGGATTGTCTAAAGTGTATTAGACATAAGCAATTGTTTGCTGCAACGTTCATGAGTGCTTATGAATATGATTTGAGCATTGGATTAAACCCACATTCACTTGGATCACTTCATGAATTGTATCACGAGTGATTGGTGAGACGATAACATCTTATATTCTTGAAACCGAGATGTGTGAGTTGTATCTTGTGAGTCGGTTACACATTGATAATATGTAAACGCACTAGTAACTTGGTGTTATAAAACATATTGTAGTATGTAATTCGGTAAGTGAGTGCAAGCGAGGATTGAGTCAAAGTTTATCCGTTCCTTTTATCCAAAGTAGGATGAAAGCGATATCTTTGGGCCCCTCAATGATTTAGTGATGGCACCTAAGCGCTTGGCCGAGCTGGGACTAATTTGATGTGATCAATTGTAGTTTGTTGTCAGTCATCATAAATCGGAAGTCGAGAAATAATATAGATGGAATTATTAAGTTCATGTCTCATATATATACGATATCTAGAATGGAGGAATATATGATCCCTTATCCAAAGGACGCTCGTATCTGATATGATCAGAGTTGACAACGGCTTTGGAAAGCTACCATTGTAGATCAGGATCTGAAGTCATATGCAGAATAGTTATTAGACTTATCCAAGTGGGAGACTGTTGGATTAGTGTGTAAGTCCATAACTATTTTGGTATGTACTTGACCCGATGGTGCATGGTCCTTTTGGGTTGCCTTCACTAAAGCAACTTGATAGGATGAACTATGGAGAGAAATGATTAATTATGATTTATTAACATATTATGAGAATAATATATAATCATATTGTTTAATTAATATTAGTCAAGAATTAATAAGAATTAAGTTTGTGGCTAAAAGACATTAATTAAACTTAAAGTACTAGAACTGTCAATTGTGTGATAGTTGAATATTGGGCTAATGGACTCCATATTAGAGGGGTGGACGAATTCTATGGGGAAACCCATTAGAAATCGTCCTAGGACGCTAAGGAGGGAGTCCATGGGTTGCTTAGGGCCTTAGCATCCAAATTAGGGTATCCTTGTTAGATAACCCTAATAGCCTCACTATTTAAATATCCTTAGAGCACCAAAAACATGTGGAAGTAACTACTTAGGGTTTTGGACGTTTTGGGCAGCCTCCCCTCCCCTTATTCTTCATCCTCTTGCTCTTAGTGTTTGTGAACCATTAGAGGAGTGACATTTGTGACTCTAAGCTTTCTAAAGTCATTACAAGGAGGATTTGAGATTGTTATTGCTACATAACAATCAAAGGTAATTCTTTAAACTCTATTTTCAGTTTATAATATGTTAGCTCTAAGATTGTAAGTCTTGGATACATTGCATGTACAATAGAGAAACCTAGATCCAAGCATTAGGGTTGCATGAGCATGTAGGATGTTCTTGTGGCTAAAACCCAACATTAATGCAGTAAGATGTTGTACTTTGGGGTATTGGGCACTTAATGGACATGTAAAGTCATAAAGTTGGAAAATTTATGACTCGTGAGGATAATTTAACCTTGGAGATGAATGTTAGAGGTAAGAGCTTAAGGCATTAAGCTCTTAATGAAGTTTTGAGAAGTATGGGCGTACTCCCTGTGTAACCTGGAGTACGCAACATGTACGCGGTCAAACCTCCTATATGCGGTGAATATTTGAGTATGCCTCGCATACCTCTGGAGTACAGCGCACGTACGAATTATTTATGGACTCAACTGAGTTAAGTTGGTATGGTTGACTCAGTTGACTTTTAGTTCTGACCAAGTTTGACCAAGGGTAAGTTAGGAAATTGTAATTATTTTATTAATGGGAAATGTTTGGACATTTAGGACTTGGATGGAGTTGGTATTCAAGATCAGAGTATTGAACAGTTTTGTTAAGCTCTGAGGTGAGTCTTCCTGACTATACTTATGGGTCGAAGGCACCAAGGTTGGCCCAGTGGATTTGATATCCTGTTATATGATAGTATAGTATTTCTGTTAGATCAGTTCCTTCTACATAGGATTTTAGCATGAGGTAGTGATATGTAAACCTGCTTGTTTGTTTGATGTCTGGCTATATATTTATCTAATATGTGTATGTCGACATGTTATGGTTCATTGGGTTGAAGTGGTCCTGGTTTGTGTTGAAGGCCAAGATGCCCGGGGCAGTCCGGATAGACTGCAGTCCCTGCAAGGCAGTCTAGTTAGGCTGAAGTTCTAGTGAGCGGTCCGGATAGGTTGTTTGCCCTTCGAGGTGGTCCAGTTATGCCGAAGTCTCGGCAGCGGTCCATATAGGTTGTAGGTCGTGCGAGGTGGTCCAGTCAGGCTGAAGGCTTGGCTATGCATGTCATTGTTTGATATGTAGTATGTGGTGATACTTTGGGGAAACACACTACGCTTTGGCTTATAATTTTTATTTTATTTGTTTCAGGTACTTCTGATGATTGTGGAAAGGAGAAGGTGTGACCTTACACATCCTCTATTTATGGTCTTATGATTTTTGGATACTCTTATATGCATAAACATTTTGGAAACAGTGGTTTTGTAAACATTTTATGACTATAGGTTGTTTTTAAAAGGTTAAATTTGTTGTGATAATTGAGTCATTATAAGTTGGTGTTAGAGCTTTGGTTTGAGTGCATTAGAGGAACACCCATGTGAATGCAGTCTCAAACTAAGGAACTGCAAAATTTTTAAAAATGATTTTTAAAATTGTTTTCAAAATAATCAAGAGATGATGCAGTGTGTACGATCAGTCAGAGCCAGTAAATAGACCCCAAATTACCACACTATTATTTGATATTGTAATAAATTAGAATAGCATGCTAGTGATTGGCTAGGGATCTTCAGGAAATTCATGATATAATTGACTGATTAATTGATGCCTGATAGCCTAGGGTTTTCATTCTATTAAAGTGATGTCGTTACTGTAGTTGCTTAGTGTATGCATCAAAATTGTACATAACTTAGATTTTATAGCCTAATAATGTTTGATTTACCCTTATTTAAAGTTCCTTGTTTGGTTGTGAGCATAGGGTAGAATCAAGTATTCAATTGTCTATAGGATCCAATGGTATGTATGATTAGCATACACAAGTGTTGCAGGGATGGTGGAAGTTTCATGGATGAGTTATGTGGGGTCAACCGATTAGCGGAGGGATGTCTAGCTTTTCTATAGGAAGTGAGAATAGGGTGTGTGTTTATTTCAGTGAGTGTTGTTAGGGTTGTTGTGATGATCCCTTGAGACAAATACGATTAAGTGTAGAAGGTAGTATGGGCCCGTACTACTAGAAACACATGACCCGTACGCATAACTGGGAAGTCAAAACCCCTAGGGTTTTGTTCGATATGGTTCCTATGGTATGATATGAGTGTTATCTGATATCTCCCTAGTTTATTTTCAGTATCATGGTTACGAGGCGATTTGAGACAGGATCCAAGACAGGTGGCCAGGATGGGCTAGGATTGACTGAGGATCGGGTTAGGGAGATCATTCGTGAGGAGGTTGTTTCTATTGTCCAAGGTCAGATACCAGAGGTGTTTGGCTCTATTAAGATTGCTATGATGGAGTTCTTTGACGATCAATATGCTACACTTTCAGAGACTGTTGCTGTTGCAGCCACCGCAACCCTTGTTGCTGCGGGGATTGGCGTAGGGAGGGCTTTTCAGTACCGGGACTTTGACAATACAGAGCCACTGGTGTTTGACGAGGTTTAGGATCTGATCATTTCCATGAGGTGGCTGTCAGATCTTGAGGGATGTTTCTGTTGGATTAGTGTCTAAGTCCATAACTATTTTGGTATGTACTTGAACCGATGGTGCATGGTCCTTTTGGGTTGCCTTCACCAAAGCAACTTGATTGGAGAAATAAATAAAGAGAGAGAGGTTATTATGATTTATTAATATGTTATAAGAATAATATATTAAAGGAGAAATCATATTTGTTTAATTAATATTGGTCAATAATTAATTAGGAATTAATTTTATGATCAAGTGTAATTAATTAAACTAGAGGGGCTGAATTGTAATTATGTGTTAGTTACAAAATAAGGTAAGGATTATCTTAAATATATGGTGAACGAATTTAAGGTGATAATGCCTTAGAATTCGACTAGGATAAGGGTTTCTAAGACTTATCTTATGGTTGCTTGGTGGACAAGCAACTAGATAAGGATAAGGACTAAAACCCTAATCCTAACCCTATATAAAGACCCCTAAGGCCTTAGAATTCGTGCACTTGATCCCTAGAGCATCTAAGGACGAATTCTAACCTCTCTCCTCTCTCTTTATACCTTCTCCATTTACTCTTGGTGTTTGTAAGCCATTAGAGGAGTGACACTTGTGACTCTAAGCTAGAATGGGATTGTTATTGCTACATAACAATCAAGGTAATATTATAAACCTATTCTTATGTTAATATGATTACCTATATGCTAGAATTAGGGTTTATTTATGTGTTCATAATGTTGTGTATCTAATAGTGAAAACATAGATCCAATTCTAGGGTTGCATGCACACATAGGATTGTTTGTATAAAAACCAACAGTGGTATCAGAGACATTGGTTTTGTTTTCAATTAGCATGATACAAATGTATGAACTTGAAAAATTAGGGTTCATGGCCAATAAACCCTAGGAAGCTTGAATTTTCGAAATTAGGGTTCTTGAACCCTGATTTTCGAAATTGGTTAGGGTTTCCTAAACCCTTTCCTTAGCCACCAAATTTTTCGAATTCTAGGGTTATCCAACCCTTTATTTTCGAGATTAGCCTCCTCCCCAAGATAAGATCCTAATTTTTAGGGATTTGGATTATCCCATATCTTGTAATTATGCTTTAATGGTTATATATGGTAATTAAAGATTATGAATTATCCTATCCCATGATTTTCGAAATCTATAGAGATATTTAAGGGATTAGGATATCTTAATTGTTTAATTGGTAATTATCCTCATGATTTAGATAATCCCTTATGATTTAATAATTAAATTAATAGCCTAATTTAAGATAATTATTAAATCAAGAGTTTTAATATTTAAAATATTAATTTATATGGGATAAATTCGAAAATTTTAAGAGAGATTAAAACTAAATTGTTTTGAAAAGTTTCAAAACTTGCCCTCAAGTTTTGGAATTTAAAAGTTGATTAAAAGTTAATTAGGAATGTTAAATTCTAAAACCCTAGAAATGTTTTGAAAAGTTCATTTCACACCCTTATGGTTTCATTAATTAATTAAGGAGTATAATTAAAAGAGATTTAATAAATCCATAAAAGTTTAGGTTAACAAATTAATTGAATTAAAAGTGTAATTATTAAAGTTAACCACATAGTATTTTAAAAGTTATAAAATACACCCTATACTATATATAACATTAAAAGTCTAACATTATATATATGTATAACTAAAAGTCAGTCTTACCGTTAGTAGGCCTCATTCACGAAACTGGTCTATAAGGGTGTTTAAGGAAATTGCCTATAAAATGGCGATTGAATGGGTATCCACTCTTACCCACCGCACTCTTGACTAGTGGAGGGTCGTTAGCCGAACGGGTAGGATAGGACGAAACCTTCTATTATAAGTATAATGAAGTACAAAAGTAACTGAATGTTTTTCAAATTCCCAATCTTAGTTACTTAGGCAAAAGTGAATTGATGCAATTCCATGAAATTACACTTTGTGCCCTTGCGAAGACATTAGTGGAGCGTGTGTGGTTTATCGGCACACTAAATGGTTCTAAGCAAAGGTAGCAAAGGGTGACTCAATGTTTGTCATAGTTCGGTGGAGCGTGTGTGGTTTACCGGCACATCGAATAGGTGACTGTAACATGTGAGGGCACCATGTAGTTTGCATGGTTATTCACACCCGCTTTGTGATCCTCGGCATCCTAGTCACAAACTAGAGGGGCATATCGAGATTTAAACATGCCATTGAAATGTTCAATGAATCTCAAAGGATCTAGGAGTTTTCATAGATTTAAAACTTAAATTTATTTTTCGTTTTTCATGGTGGAAATTAGTGAATCGTCATTCACTTACCTTCAAATATTCTGCAACTAGATTACGGCATCCCTTTTCTAGGTTGTAGCATATTGTGTTGGGTCCTAGCCTTGGAATTTCATTTGGGTGATTTACCAAGGACTCAATCAATCAACTAACTTGAATTCGTTGTTCTCCCGTTTTGTAGATGTCAAAGTTCGACAACTATGGTCTTCCCGAATCCCGTGGAACAAGTATTCCACATGAAGATGATATTCCACGATTCGATCGAGGAACTAGAAATCATGCTTCACTTCCTCCTCCTCCTCCAATTATTCTCCCTAACCCACAAAATTGTAAAATTGAAAGGTTCAATATCACTCAAGCCCTTTTGGCAAGTAAACATAAAGAAGGAAAGTCGGTGTGTGCACAGGTCCTAGGGATGAAGTCGCACATTGATAGACTAAGAATGATGGGATCCATTGTTAGTGAAGTAATGGCTGTTGATTGGGTTCTTCAGTCACTTCCCAACTCGTATAGTGAGTTCTAAGAGAGTACTATATGATGAACCACGACGTTACACTTATAGATCTCACCTACATGCTTATTGCTGCTGAATTAGCAATGGTTTGGCGCAATAGAAAAGCAAAGTTGATTGGTGAATTTGCCTTCCAGACCTTTATGGATATAGAAAATGGCAATGAAAGACATGCAATGATCGAAAAGTTTGATCATAAGAGAAAGGCGATGTCTGAAGTAGTTCCATGTGTTGTTCCAGAAGAGTTAATTTGCTTTTATTGCCAAGAGAAGGGGCGGTGGAGATGAAGTTGCCCTATTTACCTAAGCGATCTAAGAGATGGGAGAGTCAAAAGTATGACTACACTTCAGGTAAAATCCACTATCTAACTCCGCTAAGTTCCTATTCATTGATTCTTAATACATGATGTGATAAGATTGCATTTGAATGTTTTGAAGGATCGGTGAAAAGAAAGGAGGCTTGATAAGAGAGCAAGAAGAATCTAATCACAAGAGATGGATCTCGATCGCATGGACTTGAAGATTGGATTTTGAGCTTAGATAGTTATGATAGAGTTGTTAGAAATTTTCCTTTTACATAGTTTTCAATAGATTTTGCATTGTAAGGACAAATGTTTTTCCGCTGCTTTTATAAATAAAATAAATTTTGACTTATTTATTTATTTGTTTATTTCCTTGCAATGAAATCGTTATGAAAATTGATGTTTGCATATTTCTACAACGAATGGATATGATTCTTAGTTACGTTATTTATGGAAATGTCTAGGATTTACCAAATAGGGAGAGTTTCTCATCGCTCAAAGTTTCAATTGGACAGAAATTTGGAATCATGCAACTTGGTTGCATGATGAATGAGAAATTTCATATTTGGAAATTAGACTAATTCGTTGACAAAGTGTCAAGTGAAGAACTAGGAAATCAAGCACGCAAAGTTGCGTGTTGATTAAGTTCACCATAAGAGTAACAAAGATATTCGTCATGATTTACTAAAGGTTTAGTAAATATGATTATACTTATAAGAATAGGTGTAATTTTGAATTGATTAAAGGATTTAGATCAATAGCAAAACGAATAAGAAGAATCAAGTAGGCAGAAAGATAAGAGTTTCTCCATTCTAAGAAGAAGGGAGAGTAGCTTTTATGCTTTATAATTGGTCTTAATGATTAAGAACCATATCTCAATTGATCCTCTAAGTGAGTCTTAGTACAATTGTATGTTTAAGAAGAGGAATCAAGGATTGAAGAAATGGTTAAATCAAGAAGTCTATCATACTTCGTTCCAATAACAAGTCTTAAAGTTAAGATTGTGACAATGAGTGAAAAACATTAAAGGTTTATAACATTCATCAAATGTGGAAAGTTGTAACGTCTTGGATAAGACAAAGGCCAACTACGACCAATTTATGAAGTGTTTTGATAAAAACTACACTAACTCTTGAATATTTGTTTGTCAAGAAATGTTTATTGACAAAAGAAGCTTATATGTCAAGGAGTCAGTGGGAGTCTTAATGGTCTTGAAAAGTTTCAAGAACAAATCAAATAAACCTTATCAATCATCACTAGCACACGAGTTGAGGTTCACGACCTATCGTGTTGACGTTATTTTGTTTCTATGCCATTCAAATTGAGTTAATTATGCATGTGAGTTCTATGAGTTCTCATTTGAACACATAAAAGGCAAAGCACCTTAATCAATGAAAAGTACATTGATAGGAAAAGATGAGATGCTTAACTACTTGGAAGCGTGGTGGGCAGCTGTGCTACCATAAGGCAAGAAATCAAGATTAAGAAAGTTTGGTCCATATGAGTCTGAATTTATCGTAAACTTTGGTTTTAACAAATTCACATGGATAGGAACACATACACCGTTTAAAATCTAAGTGTCATAAGATTTCCTCCTTCATGAAAATGGTTGTGAGGAAATGCTTTCACTAAGAAAGATTTTAAGAAGATAGTGATTGTAAAATTGCATTCTCAAATTTGATTATGGTTACGGTATCCCTTTCCATGATTCGAATTGTGAGGTTTGGAAATTAGTCTTAATCGTTAAGACACACATATGAACTATCTAAGGCAAAGGTGTATAAGTTCAAGAAGCCTTGATAAAAGATTATCAAAGCATTAAGTATTAGAAACATGAACTTAAGAAATTCAATAAGTATTGTTTTTCTAGAAGTTAAGATGTTTATGAATACATGTTGAAGCTAGTGGGAGCATAAGTGTTATGTTTTATAGTAATCATCATGATAGTCGGAGCATAAAAGTTATGATTGTATGATTATTATGGAATGTATTGCAAGTTGGCAATATTAATTATAGAAAACAAGAGTTATACCTTGCAAGGTCGTAAGGGTTATAAAGTTGTTTTGCTATAATTAAGGGAGAGAATATTATGCGTCATTTCAAATCTAAAGGATTAGGTTGTGGAATGTTAATAAATTTAGTCAAAGGTACATAGTGTGTTCTTAAAATTTCGATTATGATTACGGCATTCCTCTTCACAATTCAAATTTTGAGAACATAGCAAATAAAGCATTATGCGTCGTGTTCCATACGCTTCGGGTATAGGATCGATTGCAAATGCTTTAATGTCTGACCATTCTAAAATTTTCCAAATGTCTAGCGCATTTAGAGGGAAAAGGGACTAGAATTGATTTTGACTAAAATAATTAAACAACTACCAAAGGACAATTCAAAGTTCGACGAGAATTGGTCGCTTGTGAGTAGTTGTAAGTATAGTATTGGAAATTATGGAAATGTTTCCATATTGGATGGATCATATCGACATCATTACAAACAGAAAAGATTATATTAAGAATGAGTTGTCATGAGGAAAATATGGAAGCGTGTCCATATTGGGAAGTAAATATTGAAAATCTATGACTAGATTAGAAACTTTTATGCAAAAGGATGTTCAAAGGAATTTACTTTGAGTGAGAGACATCATATCTAAGGAATTGTCTTGTAACAATATCCGTTAAAGAACTTTGTAATATCATTGGCAATAGTCTTTGTGACTTTGGTGCAATGACCTTACGAAAGGATCGTTGCATAGAATGTTAGAATCTGGCATATTCTGTAAGTAGCAAGAATTTGATATTCTTACACTTATGAAAAAGGATTTGGAGTTGTGAAATGAGAATGATTGGAAATGTGCTCAATTTGTCTATTTCACAAAAGTAAGAACCATAGGTAAACATTGTGTGCATGCTAGGAGCATGGGACAAGTGTAATAATTCAAGTAAGAAGTTGATTACCCGAAACGACAAATAATGAGTAATCGGTATGGTGATAAATAAAATGAGTTTTATTTATACTCAAAAGCTTGAGGCCATATGGGATTAGTATTATTCTTGTGTTTCACTTTGCATGTTTTGACTTCCAGAATAATTGAGTTTATTAAGAATAATCGAATTATTCGAACGGGCCACAGTCGTTCATATGTTGGAAGTAGATATGAATGAAGACTTTCATGAATTGGTGTGTGGATTGTCTAGAAAAGTATTAGACATAAGCAAATGTTTGCTGCAACGTTCATGAGTGCTTACGAATATGATTTGAGCATTGGATTAAACCCACGCTCACTTGGATCGCTCCATGAATTGTATCACGAGTGATTTGTGAGACGATAACATCTTATATTCTTGAAACCGAGATGTGTGAGTTGTATCTTGCGAATCGGTTGCACATTGATAATATGTAAACGCACTAGTAACTTGGTGTTATAAAACATATTGTTGTGTGTAATTCGGTGAGTGAGTGCAAGCGAGCATTGTATCAAAGTTTATCCGTTCCTTTTATCCAAAGTAGGATAAAAGCGATATCTTTGGGCCCCTCGATGGTTTAGTGATGACATACGTAAATGCTCGGCCGAGCTAGGGCTAATTTGATTTGTTCAATTAGTCTGTCGTCATAAATCAGAAATCGAGAAGTAGTACAAAGAGAATGATTAGAAATCATATCTCATATGATATCTAGAATGGAGGAATATATGATCCCTTATCTAAGGACACGCGTATCTGATAGGATCAGAGTTGACAGCGGCTTTGGAAAGCTACGATTGCAGATCAGGATCTGAAGTCATACGCAGAATAGTTATTAGACTTATCCAAGTGGGAGACTGTTGGATTAGTGTCTAAGTCCATAACTATTTTGGTATGTACTTGAACCGATGGTGCATGGTCCTTTTGGGTTGCCTTCACCAAAGCAACTTGATTGGAGAAATAAATAAAGAGAGAGAGGTTATTATGATTTATTAATATGTTATAAGAATAATATATTAAAGGAGAAATCATATTTGTTTAATTAATATTGGTCAATAATTAATTAGGAATTAATTTTGTGATCAAGTGTAATTAATTCAACTAGAGGGGCTGAATTGTAATTATGTGATAGTTACAAAATAAGGTAAGGATTATCTTAAATATATGGTGAACGAATTTAAGGTGATAATGCCTTAGAATTCGACTAGGATAAGGGTTTATAAGACTTATCTTATGGTTGCTTGGTGGACAAGCAACTAGATAAGGATAAGGACTAAAACCCTAATCCTAACCCTATATAAAGACCCCTAAGGCCTTAGAATTCGTGCACTTGATCCCTAGAGCATCTAAGGACGAATTCTAGCCTCTCTCCTTTCTCTTTATACCTTCTCCATTTGCTCTTGGTGTTTGTAAGCCATTAGAGGAGTGACACTTGTGACTCTAAGCCTTCCAAAGTCAATACAAGGAGATATGGGATTGTTATTGCTACATAACAATCAAGGTAATATTATAAACCTATTCTTATGTTAATATGATTACTTATATGCTAGAATTAGGGTTTATTTATGTGTTCATAATGTTGTGTATCTAATAGTGAAAACATAGATCCAATTCTAGGGTTGCATGCACACATAGGATTGTTTGTATAAAAACCAACAGTTTCTTCATGTGATCTTCTCTAACTAACCATAAGGTCAAGTGCGCTCTGAAACTTCTTCAGTATGGAGCGAAGGATTGGTGGAGGCTGATTACTAGTTCATACTCCGCAGAGCAGCAAGCTGCAATATCATGGGAGTAGTTCTCTGAGGTGTTCCACTCGAGATATGTTCCATTAGTGGAGCGGGAGAGGCTATCGCAGGAGTATTTAGACCTGAGTCAGGGGACCGAGTCGGTGACGAAGATCACCAAGATGTTAACTGATAGAGTTATGTTTTTCCCTAAGTTTGCTTCTTTTGAGCAAGCTCAGATGACTCGGTACTTGAGCATGCTCAAGAAAGACATCAGCCATTTCATGTCTACCAAACACTATGGATCACTTCTTGATTAATAGGAGGTCGTGAGGTGGCCTGTGCTGGAGATAGAGCTCCAGACGAGGGAGCAAAGCCAGGCCTCGATGTAGTTACAGCCTAAGCCAAAGCGGTTCAAGGCCGCTGATTTTAGATCTGGAAGTCATAGGGGTCGCACTTGTGGGAAGTACGACAAGGTTCACGAGGTTCGTTGTCATCTTATATCTGTATTCCCAAAATGTGGCAAGGAAGGACACTATGGAAAGGATTGGCGCCAGCCGACCCCATTTTGTAGTACCAGGATTTGCTACCATTGTGATCAGGTTGGCCATATAAAGGGCAGTAACCAAAACGGCTAACCCTCACTTAAAACAAATTTGTTTTGGCCAATATCTCACTCAATACAAACTTAAACATGAACAATAACACATAATAGCATTCCTGGGACTAACCAGGGTCTAAGAAAGAAATCATCCCCAGGGTGGCCAACATAAACCTGCCAGGAATCAAACCAAATCATCAGCAAGGTACAAAGCTATGTTTTTTCAGATAAAACAAATTGTCCAACGGATAGATCCTAGGCTTAGAAAAGGCCACGTAGGGCCATCAAAAAACAAATAAAAAACATTGTCAAATTTGTTCACCAAACAAAAACCATTCAAACAAATATTGTTTGAATTTTACCAACCAAAAGCAATCTACACATAACAAGGGAGATAGCAGAAATCACATACCATGGGGTAGGGGAGGAAGGTTTGGCCCCGGAAGTACTTCCTTCAGGACATTCTCCTTCCACATTAGGGTCATTACACAACAGACAAAGACCTTCCATCTTGAGCTCGTCAAGGTAGGGGTACGAGGCGGAATTTATCTTTAAGAAAGATTTCACCTAAGCATGCATGGCTTGGGTATATTCTAGAAAGGCGCTCGACTCACCAGGTGTAAACTTCCCGACAACAACCAACTCTCTGATTACCAGCTTGCCACCCCCTACCCTAGCTCCCGTACACACAACCTTCATTTACTTAATCCCAAGTGTGAACTCGGAGCTCTCAATCAATTTATCCACAAATCGGACACTCCACCTCCAACTTCCCATAACACTCCTCAACACGGCCCTCCAATACCCATTTTCCTCAAACAATGCCTCCACACGCTGAGACAAACGCCCTACAGATTCATCTAGTCTCGCACGCTGCTCCTCCAAAGAGGTCTTCTCCTCGACAAAACGATCATAACAACCATCAAACATACGCTTTTCTCCTCCATCTCCAATAACATCACCTTCAATTCAACCCACTCAACCCTAATCAAAGCGAGCTCACAAGAACTCGAGTTGTTCTAATGAAGCCGATGAGCAGTCACCACCATGTATGAGCCAACCTGAGCAGCTGCATATAAAAGACTTTTTTGAAATATGTGAGTTCGAAAGGAGCTCCAAAGCCTCAGTGGTGGTAGGGGGAAATCATGGAAACGCGAGTCATACGCCACTGCATTATGCATGAGGCGAGATTCCCGGGTGATGCCCGATTTTGGTACATATACGGTCGGCACTGTTAGAGGAACAGAAGCAGAATCCCTAGTAGCACCCTCACCAGTCAAAAGTAGCACTGGTGATTTTGGAGCAACTTCATGAGCATCACCCGATTCAACACCAAAAAACACTGTAACCAAGAAAAATAGTTTCCTCCATCTCTTCTTTGGGTTCACGAGGCAGTTTCGTCATCCCATCTTTCACCCCCTTTGATTGCTTTGAAGTGTCATCATCGGGGATGTTCACACACACAGTGGACTCCCCCAAAAGGGAGTCCACATTCTGCCTCTTGAGGAGGCATCAGCCCGAGGAGCTAGTCCTGGTAGACTCTACCTATGGTGAATCCGTCCAGGAAAGTCATCACTTGGAGACCATGCGGGTATCCTGTCTTACCAGCCCGGCCGAGGCCTCCTCCTTCGTGTCAAAAGGCAAGGGATCTTCACAAGAAACAACGCCGACAGGAGCATCGATCAGCGTAGGTTCGGCTTGAGGATCAGGCACCGGAACCGAAGTAATGATTGACCCGGAGAGAGCCAATGCACAGTTGATGCTAACTGGCGGTGGAAGCGCTTCCAACAATGGCACCTCCCGGAAAGACATGCACCTTGAAAATGACCCCTCAAGACCATATTGAGTGGAATGATCCTCTCATGACCTAACAACAAAACAATAAGATCAAGCACACAAAAAAGGGGGCATGCCACACTACGAAACACAAATGCAATTGAAGGAAAGCAAAACAAAAAGGGAGGAAGGGAGAAATGCTTACCATCCTTCACAATGAAAAATTGAGGCATAATTCCTCAAGACCTGCAAGCTGCACTCATACCCACAATGACCAAAATACAGTTCTCCCAGTCATACCTGTTGAAAAGATACTCTTGAAAGCATTGGCAACCTGTTTAGTAGCCGATCAGAAAAGTTGGTTATGTGGGGATAACCGTAACCGAATAAATCCCGATTCACCAAGAGCCACCCGTCGTGCCAATTCTTCTTTGGATTTTTTTGGTTCATGATGAAAGCATGAAAACCTTTGCATTGATTAAATGTGTGAATACTAGATTGAGTCGATGAATTGAAGAAGTACTTGAAAGCCCACAGTTGGGGAAGCACACCCAGAGCCTGACCTGCCATCTTAATGACAAGTATCTTGTTAACAGCATTAGGGGTATGGTAGTCGATAGTAAAAATGTAGTGAAGAATGATCTCGTCAAAAAATTCGGTCGTTGGCAACCAAAATCCTGCCTCGAAAATGGGAATAGGAACGCCGACCTTACCCTCTAGTGGTCAGGAGATGACGGATCCTCTGTATGGAAACTCGACCCCATGATCGGGGAGGAAACCAAATCGCCCCTACAATCCATAAAACTCTTCGGAAGATAGACTGACACTCGTGTTTAGAGATTACATGGTATTGTAACAAAGGGGAAATGAAAATGAAGAAGCTGAAATATGGAAGGAACGAAAAGAAAGAAACAATATTGGAGGAAAGAAGAAGCAAATGAAAAAGGAAAGTGGATCGGATAAGGAAGGTTTTAAATTTGTGTGGGAGTTCCGAACAGTAACAATGATGAAACCGCCTACTTAGAAAATTCTGTCACGTGAACAGACATCAGAAACCACCATCAATGAACACGTGTTCATGCCTAAGGCTAAAATGACCACGCTAGCCTTAGAAAACACTGACATCCACTAGCCTACGTGACTTGTTGATGTATCTCACATGGAGAAACATCAAAGGATAACAGTGTCGTCAACTCAGGAACGGAACATCAAAAACCTATTACTCGACAAGAGTCGGGAGCGGACCATAGTCCATAACACCTCGCATTCTAGCACCAGTGATCTGGCCTCAGGATTGGCCCCCTTTTAGGAAAGAAACTCCTATTCTAGATAAGACAAAAGGAGTATCAATTTTCTCAGAGCCACATGTGTAGTTCTCGTTGATCAGCCAACTTGCCATTCTGCACCAATAACAAACAACCACTTGTAGGGCACAATGCCGCCTTATCCTGCCATGCCTGAAAATGTAGAAGATACTATCAGGGATTTATCCCCTTGACCATTGGTATAAAAATGTCCTTTTCCCCCAAGAGAAGCGACCGACTCTTGAATCTCAGTCTCATACTTTCCATAATAGACCTTTTCTCAAAGGAACTCGCTAACTTGACCTTCGAAGCTTTGTTTCAGGATCACCTCATGGATGACGTCTGACAATCTTGTTTTATTTTTTGTGATCCTCAGGCTTATATTTTCGCCCCTCAATGATATGGACTTAATTCGGAGACATATCACAACAGTTAGAGTGAGAGAGCAGGACGTAGAGAACACCGTGCTCTGAACTCGTTATGGGCATTATGAGGTCCTGGTGCTGCCATTTGGACTCACTGATACGCTTGTAGTGTTTATTTATTTAAGATATCGGGTGTACATGCCGATGCCCGACCGATATTTTATTATCTTCAACGATGATATCTTGGTGTATTCCAAGAACATAGAGCAACACGAGGAACACCTTCAAGAGATTTTAAGAGTGATGAGACAGGAAAAAAATATATACCAAGTTGTTGAAGAGTGAGTTTTGATTATCAGAGGTCCATTTCCAAGGACATCTCGTTAACCAAGATGGGATTTTGGTGGATCCGGCCAAGATCGAGGCTGTGATCCAGCGGGAGGTTCCGAAATCTCCCTCGAAGATTAGGAGTGTCTTGGGTTTGGCAGGATACTTTCAGATATTTATTCAGGACTTCTCCAAGATCGCGTTACCCTTCACTTATCTAACAAGGAAGTGAGTGGATTTTCGATGGGGCCCTAAGAAGCAGATGGTATTTGAGACTCTGTAGTGGAAGTTATGTGAGGCCCCGATACTGACACTACCAGAGGGTTTCGAGGATTTTGTGTTGCATCCATCACTGGTTTAGGGGCGGTCCTTATGCGGAGGGGACAAGTGATTGCTTATGCTTTGTGTCAGCTGAAGCCGCATGAAGGGCAATATCCTACTCATGACCTGGAGTTGGGGGTAGTGGTGTTTGCCCTCAATATTTGGAGACATTATCTTTATGGGATCCCTTGTATTCTTTACACTGATCACAAAAGTTTGAGATATCTTATAGATCAGCCGAACATGTATATGAGGCGACATAAGTGGATGGACGTGGTCAAGGACAATGACTACAAGATCCTTTACCATCCGGGTAAATCAAATGTGGTAGCCAATGCATTAAGCCACAAGTCGGATGGGTCTTCAGTTAGGGAGATGTGTATGAGGATATAGATGATTCTTTGCTTTTGGGTTTGATCACAATGGCTCAGGAAGAGGCAGTTCAGAAGGTGAACAAGAAACATGAGAAGATAAGGGGCGAGATCGACAAGTTTGTCATCGATAGTTGTAGGTTGTTCACCTAATGCGGTCAGGTTTGGGGTCCGGTTTCCAGTGGCATTAAGAAAATTGTACTGGAGGAGGCTCTTAAGTCTCACTTTTCTATACACCCGAGAGCCCCCAAGATGTATCGGGATTTGATATTGAGCTACTGGTGGCCGTGTATGAAGAAAGAGATAACCTGGTATGTCGAGAGGTGCTTGACCTATAGGATGGTCAAAGCCTTTGGAGTTTCCCATGTGGAAGTGGAAACATATCAGCATGAATTTTATCACCAAGTTTCCAAAGACGGCCAAGGGTTTTGAGGCTATATGGGTCATCACGGATCGATTGAGCAAAAGTTCCCACTTTTTGGCCACCCGCGAGAGCTCTTTGGCCAAAAAGTTGGCCGATGTGTATGTCTGGGAGATTGTTGCTCATAGAGGGATTCTAGTCTCCATTGTTTCAGACTGATCTGTGCGGTTCACTTCCCAATTCTGGCAGAAGTTCCATGAGCAACTGGGCTCGAATCTACATTTCAACACTGCCTATCATCCACGAACCGACGGACAAAGTGACCGGACCATCTGGACACTTGAGGATATGTTGTAGGCTTATGTAATTGATTTTGGTGGGAGTTGGGATTCCTACCTACATCTTATAGATTTTTCCTACAACAACAACTATCACTAAATCATTGGTGCCCCACCTTTTGAGCTTTTGTATAGTCGGAGATGTTGTACCCCAGTATGTTAGGGAGAGGTTGCTCATAGGTTCATGGGAAGAAACGAAGTAGTCCTTCAGACCAAGAAGATTATTTATTAGATCAGGAATAGGCTGCTGATAGCTCAAAGTCAGCAGAAGAGTTATACCGACCGACGCTAATCAGAGTTCGAATTTCAGGTCGGCGATTTGGTATTACTGAAGGTCTCACCCTGGAAGGGTGTGATACGCTTCAGGAAGACGGGGAAATTGGGTCCCCTATATATTAGGCATTTCCATGTGATCGCCAGGGTCGGTAAGGTGGCCTACCGATTGGATTTTTCGAGTGAGCTTAGTCAGATCCACAACACTTTCCATGTCTCTCAGTTGCGGAAGTGTGTACTGGATGGTGAGACAGTGGTTCCCTTGGATGATATTCACGTCGATGAGCGCCTGAACTATATTAAGAGGCTGGTAGCTATATTGGAAAGGAAAATGAAGGTCTTACACAACAAGAATATACCTTTGGTAAAGATTCAGTGGAAACATTGGAGACGCTCCGAGTGGACCTTAGAGCTAGATGCTGAGATGCGAGAGCATTATAAGGATCTATTTGTGTAGGTCGACTTCGAGGATGAATTCTAGTTCATGTGGGGGAGAATTGTAACATCCCAAGATGATTACTTCTAATTTTGACTGTATATTTGAATAATATTGCATTTTGGCCCCCTGAAGTTGAAAAGATTGCAAGATTGGCCTATAGTGGCATTATGGTAATTTTGGGCAAGAGGCTTGTATACTGGGCATACGATCTGTTCGTTGAGCATACTAGGGTAGACCCTAGTACGCTGGGCGTACATCTCGTACGCAGGGCATATGCTCAGGATGTCCAAACTCTAAATTTTAGGGTTTTCGTCATATATAAACATCATTATAACTTCATGCGTCATATCCTCAGTGGCCTCTCTTTGTGAAAAACATCTTCAAGCAATCCTAAGTGAGAAAATTTTACCTTAAGCCCTTAAGAGTGTTTTGGAGGTGTGTTGGAAGAAGAAGAAGGTGGTAAGAATAGTTCGAAGCTTGAAGCATTTTCGACCAGGGATTCTTTTCTTGTTTGCAACCTCCAGAAGGTATAAAGCATGCAATGTTATCACTCCATCTTTTAGATCTATACATTTCATTCCATTAAGTTACTTTTTGTAAACAAAAAATGGTGATTCTTGAGCATGAAATGCTCATAACCCAATAAGTCATCCTTTCAGACCTTATGAAGGGTCTTGAGTCATAAAAAATGGTTTAAATGGTTAGTTTTGCTCCATGCATTCTTTAGAGGGTCTTAATGCATTAAGATGTTGCACTTTGGGGTATTGGGCACTTAATGGACATGGAAAGTCATAAAGTTGGAAACTTTGTGACTCTTGAGGATAATTTAGCCTTGGATATGAAAGTTAGACATAAAAGCTTAACGCATTAAGCTTTTTACGAAGTTTTAAGAAGTTTTGATGTACGAGCTACGTAACCTGGAGTACGTAGTGCGTACATGGTCAAACCTCTTGTCTGCAATCAAGTTTTGAGTGCACCCGAGGTACCTCTGTAGTACACTCCACGTACGCATTCTATTTCGACTAGGATGGGTTGATTCGGTTGGGTTGATTCGTTTAGTTTGACTCAGTTGATTTGTAGTTCTCATCAAGTTTGACCAAGAGTAACTTAGGAAATTGTGATTATTTTATTTATGGGAAATGTTTGGACATTTAGGAATTGGGTGGATCTGGTATTCGGTATTCGGTATTGGCCAATTTCGTTAAGCTGTGAGGTGAGTCTTCTTCACTGTACTTACGGTTCGAAGGCACCAAGGCCAACCCAATAGATTTGATATCTTGTTATATGATGATATGTTATTATGATCTGTTAGATCAGTATCCTTGTACATAGCATGTTAGCATGCGATAGTGATTTGTAAACCTACCTGTTTGTTTGATGCCTGATTATATGTTTATCTGATATGTGTATGTTGACATGTTATGGTTGGTTGGGTTGAGGCGGTCCTGCTTTATGTTGAAGGCTAAGATACCCAGGTGGTCCACATAGAATGTAGGCCCTGCAAGACGGTCGAATCAGACCGAACGCCCGATGTGCGGTCCGATTAGGCTGTAGGCGCTGCGAGGTGGTCCAGTCATGTCGAAGGCTCGCAAGCGATCCAGATAGGCTATAGACCCTACAAGGTGGTCCAGTCAGGCTAAAGGCTCAATTATGCATGTTGTTGTTCGATATGTTGTATGTGGTGGTACTTTGGGGGAACTCAATTATGCATGTTATTGTTTCATGTACTTCTGATGACCGCGGAAAGGTGAAGGCGTGACCGTACACATCCTCTGTTTGTGGTTTTATGATTTTGCGATATTCTGATATAAATAAACAATTTGGAAACAATGGTTTTGTAAACATTTTATGACTATGGGTTACTTTTAAAAGTTTAAATTTGTTGTGATTTTTGAGTCATTACATATACATTGAAAATGAGTTAATGATAGTACTAATGTTAATTTTCTAATAGTTTTTTTGTAAAGATTTTAGGATCATATTTTAGTGATCTGAGACATCACATGTATACTGAATACAATGTTTGGTGGCACGTGGGACACATGGAAGAGGGTTGATAAAGAACATCATGATGTAATGTGCCATCATTCAAGGTTGTACTTAGTAGTTTTATGATTTATCAAAGAAAAACTTGGTGTAAAATGAAATAGATAAAAGCATGAGTAATCTACATGTCGGGTTTGTATGTCTGGCCCAAAGAGTCATATGTTCTAGCTTTCAAGGTATGGGATAATTGTATGAAGCAACATTTTCGTGACACAATGTGAAAAGCACGTGAAGAATTTGTAAAACTTGACCAAGTTACAAATGTGAATGCCTCAGTAGAAGGTGATTTAACTTTGTTAATGGACTGTCACCCAAATTAGATAAAAAGGTATGTTGAAAAAAAAGATCAATGAATTGTGGAAAACTTCCAAATAGAAACGTTTGTTGCAATCAGGAAAAAAATATAAATAGTTTAGAAGATGGCTCTGTTTCCAAACATATTGGGGGATCTATATCTATTCGTTAACATAGGAAAAAAAATGGTAAGATGTTTGGATCTTACCTTAGTTTCCATTTAACAATTGATTTTTTTTCTTTTTCAATGTATTGCTAACGGACTTTGTAGCAAGCAAAGCTTAAACACCTTCCTACAAGAGTTGAACATTATGCAATGTTGTACACTGAACACTTTACTCAAGAGTACATTACACTAAAGGAAGATAAAGTTCATGTATTTCCAATTCTTTTGTAGTAAAAAAAAAAGAGGAATCAAAACCTCCCGTATTTCAGTGTAATCACTTAGTTCAAGTAAATATTAAAAAAAATCTACTTTGGCAACAAACTGATAGAAAAAAATTCTTTTTTATATTGCTTTCAAAAAACATCAATGTAATTTCATTTATTTGAAAAGATAGATCTAGTTTTGTATTCTTAGATATCTTAGTTTAATTTTTGTTTTCATTTGTCTTTTTATTTAATGTGAACCATGAGAAAATGGATTTTTATAACCATTATAATATAACCATTTACAAAAGTAATGAAAAAAATTGAAATTAAATCAACTTAGTAATGTTGCAAATATATGTTTGTAACTCTGCATTTTCTTCCCCTTTTCTTGTTTTGGAATTATGCTTTTCTTATATTTCCAAAATATGTAAAAACAGCAAAAGGGAGCCATTATAGAAAATATATTCATCTGCTTAGTCTTGGTCCTTCTGAACCCTGTCCAATCTTCCATTGACTATGTTATTCAACCCTTTCTCTGGTTTTGTTATTATCTTGCCTATTGATGTTAGTTAACCTCTTCCTAATAAAACCAATAATCAAATTCAAAAAACAAATAAATAGAAAATAAATCTAACATTGTATAATTTTTTTCACTTCTATAAACAATTATATTACAATGTATTTTATATTTGAAAGTACATTGTTCTTCAAGATAAACATTTTTGTCACACTTAAAACTATTTGTCTATTAGGACATCCTACCTTTATACTTTTTTGCTATAATAAGAGGCT
The DNA here is from genome assembly GCF_052625555.1 of Lactuca saligna. Classification (NCBI taxonomy): domain Eukaryota; kingdom Viridiplantae; phylum Streptophyta; class Magnoliopsida; order Asterales; family Asteraceae; genus Lactuca; species Lactuca saligna. Next base: position 117,998,103 of record NC_136422.1, read on the forward strand.
TATGAATGTACTATGGTGGCTAAGTATGACGATGATACCAACTGCCCTCCCCTACTAGATAATGAAATATGGTGTGATGTTTCCGCAGAGATCAAGAAAGGAAGAATATTTGGATTCGCATGTGTCTTATCCAACGTGCTTTTTGGAATGAACATCTTGTACAATACCATCCCATTAGTTTCGTTTAATTTTGTTCTCTATACTATTCTATCACAACATTGTACTTTATAAAATATTCCTATTATGACACTATACTTACAAACCAAGTTATAAAACATTCGTATCACATCAATGTACTTACAAAATCTACTAGATTGTTAATTTACCTTTAATAACATTGTACTTTATAAATTTTTCCTACTTTGGCATTATACTTACAAAATCTACCAGATTATAAGATCTTGTATCCATATTTTAATTGTAGATTGTATATGAATGTGTACGAGAATATATATGTGTGGGGAGATGGATGCTAAAGTTACATAAATGAAAGCCAAACATCAACAAATGTGTGAGGCAATAGATACCAAAGCTACAACAATAGATACCAAACAAGATATTTTATGTTTTTGGTCGTTTTTGTAAACTTTGATATCTATGTTTTTGGACAAATGTGTAAACTTTGATAGTTTTTGGTATTGCAATGTTAATATTTGGTTTTGGTTCTATAATTATTTGATGTTTGTGTTATTTAAAAGATAACGTTTTCTTTGGTATAATATTATTAGTTGATGTTTTTGGTATCTTTTGTTTGGATTCATAATAAAAAAAAATGTATGATTTTATATATTTGTGAGGGATCACCGACTAGAAAAAAATCATATCCGAAGTTTGCAAGGCATCAGCAACGGAAAAGTATATAAAAAAATCATATATCAAGTTTGTGAGGGATCAACTACAGAAAAATGAAAAATCATATATGAAATTTGCTAAGATCAGCAAATGATATAAAACAACAAAAATGGATATTTAAAACAGAGCAGCGATTAAATATTGTTATCAAAATTGTCGCCAATGTTTTAAATATTTATATTAAGTGACCATTTTTGGTTATAGAGACTCACGCTTATGTTTTTCACAAGGAAAAACTGATCCATTGCTAGCCACATTTTAATTAGTTATAGACTATATTTGTCTCTGTGTGTGTGTGAGAGAGAGAGAGAGAGATTGTTATTCTATTAAAAAAAATCTTATCATGAGAGAGAGGAAAATTGTTATCCTCTTAAAAAAAATCTTATCCATGATACCATTTTTCTCTTTTTTTTTTCTTTGGCAAAAAAATGGCTTAAGATGTGAGAGGTCATAGAATCTTGAGAAAAAAAACTGCGTAATATTTTTTTGATGGTATATTAATGAAAAAAAAGGAATAATGTTTTTGACTATTTGGGAAAAATTGACATTTCCTTAAAATTGTAAATTATAAATGCTTACGTTTATTCAGTATGGGCAATGCCATAAGGCATTATGCTGATTTGGCAGCGTCCATAACGGTGTCATAACACAAGAACACTGCCCCCCTCTCTTGTTATTTAGTGTTATGTTAAGAAATGTTACCATGACCATAGGAAGTAACGTGAGAATCAACCAATCAAAAGCCATTATCTTACTCTCTCTCTAACTCTCATTGTATCTCTTAACATGTTATAACATGTTATAATGTTTGCACACCATTTCCTACATAAATCAAATGATGGTAAAGATGACATAGCATATGAGTTGACAAATTTTGGGTATGATAACATGTGTTAACATATTGCCCACACCCACCACCCTAAGCAATTTGTCTTAAATTAAAGCATAATTACTAATTAGAAGTGGAAACCATCTTGGAATATAATATATGTAATTTTATTAATCTATATAATAAGGTCATCTCCAATGCATTGAACTTTTAAAAGTTCAATGGATTGCTACATCAACATTCCACTAACTATACAATTCAATTAATTATACCATTTAACCTATTAAACTCTACACTTCATTAAACTCATAAGAGTTCAATGGATTCCACATGAGATATATACACTAAAGTCCCAATATGTTCATCAATTTAACAAGAAAGTCCTAAACTTTATTTTTTTGACAGTAAAGTCCAAATTACCGGCAGTTTTTGACACTTTTACCCCTTTTTCCGGTTAGTCGGTAATTAAGAATTTTTTGTCAAAAAAATAAAGTTTAGGACTTTCTTGTCAAATCGTCAATTAGGACTTTACTGTCAAAAATATAAAGTTTAGGACATTCTTATCAAATCGTTGAAAATATTGGGACTTTAGTGTATTTTCGTAACCCAAGAACTTTTAGTTGTGACTTTTGTTGCAGCACCACTGCTTTTTCTTACCATCGTCTTTACCCTGACACAATCACGACCAGGAGAAACATATGAAAAAGAGAGAGCGAGAGATGGAGAAAAGATTTGTAAAACTTTCTTCTTGCTTCACCACCAAATCATGAACTAAAAAGTGGGGACAATTTATACAAACACAAACAACATATGCCTAGTAAAAAAAGTGTGAGTTTGGAGAAGGGAAAGAAGGGCAATTTCGTTTTTTTGGTTTCTTATTTCTCCATTTTGGGACTGCAAAAAGTCAACACAACCCTGATTCTTTCTTTCTTTATTTCTTGATTATATCCATTTTTTCAATGTTGCATTGTTTAAATTAAAAAAATAATAATAAGAAGCAAACATTAAAGATTTCAATAGGATCTAGCTGACTAGAGAAGATTTCAATAACTCTTATGCTTAAAAAGTATCATACCATTAAATTTCTAACCAAAAAAAGGGATATATATACTAAAGTCCCAATGTTTTCAACAATTTGACAAGAGATTCCTAAACTTTATTTTTTTGACAGTAAAGTACTAATTGACGATTTGACAAGAAAGTCATAAAATTTATTTTTTTTACAAAAAAATCCTAATTACCGGCTAATCGGAAAAGGGGGTAAAAGTGTTAAAAATTGCAGCTAATTTGGACTTTACTGTCAAAAAAAATAAAGTTTAGGACTTTCTTGTCAAATCGATGAAAATATTGGGACTTTACTGTATATATCCCTTTCCACATCATCATTTTAAGTTTTTTATAAATAATATTAATAAATAAAACTAGAATATTACATTAATTAGAAATTCAAAGTTACAATTACTAAATATTAATTAAAGATTACAATTTAGAAATTAAAAGTTAAAAATAATATACTAAATAAAAAGTAAAATATCTAAAATACAAATTTTACTTCATATTGTACTTTATTTTAATCTTGTCACAACAGTTTCTCCAAATTTCACGTCCATCTTCCGACATGGTACTGAGATCCTTGAAAATGATTAAAATTTCTGTAACGCCCCGACTCTCAGGTATGGATTTAAGTAAGAATCTCTTTGGTTTTTTAGTCCTACTCGCCGAGTTAAGGGTGCCCTACTCGTCGAGTAGCAGCGAGGTAGGATCGCACATTTAGTGACCTACTCGCCGAGTCCATAAAGGGAAAAGATGAGTAAAAGTTGGTAGCTGAAACCCTAAATCCCAGGGTTCTGCACTCAATTTAAGGAGGTATAAGCCTCATTTGGCCTCCTTGCAGTCCTTGGGACCTCATAGAAACCCTAACCCGTGTGTTGTGTCATTCTTGTGCATTGTAAGCTTGGAAGGAAGGCTTTGTGGGAGGAAGAACTTGGAGAAACAAGAGGATAGGAGCAAGGAAGAAGTGAAAATCCAAGATCTACCTCAGTTAGCATCCATTGAAGGTATCAAGTCGACGTCTTTATTTCTTTTCCTTCTAGACCTCATATGTTGGAGATCTAGGGTTTTTATGGTTTGAATAAGGTGATATTGCAAGACATGAACTAAATTTGAAGATGCAACTTCAGATCTGGACCCTTCCCAAGTTCTAGAATCATAAAGTTATTGTCTTGGTCGTGGATGAGGCCCCCCTTGTGCATGAAACCCCATTAAGAGCTTAGATTTGGCATTAAGAACCTTTTTAGCACTGCATGCACGTAAAGTTTGCAACTTTACGTGAAAGGCATGCCCTGGAAGTTTGGATCTATAATTTGGAGCCATTGCATGGCTTAAATGAGTCTATATGGCTTAAGGACTGAAGGAACTCGGCGAGTTGCAAGGTTGATTCGGCGAGTCATATGAAGATATCTGTGAACTCGACGAGTTCGATGAACAACTCGGCGAGTCCAATGAAGATTGCCATAGACTCGACAAGTTTTATGAACAAATTGACGAGTCGGATGAGTTTTCCCCAAGTTAAAAATGTGTGTGTTGACGTGTTGCTAGAAGGAAACTCGATGGGTGGCCTTACGTTCTCAATCGAGAATCGTAAGAACTCGACGACTCACCCCGGTGACTCACCGAGTGGGTAAGGACTTCAAGGAACTCGACGAGTAGCCGAGGGTACTCGACGAGTTAAGGTCAACATGCATTGTTGACCTTGACTGAGGACTTTGACTTTGTCCGGGGTTAACTAGTTGGGTTATGGAGGACTCTGTGAGGATGAAGACTTATGAGCATGTCCGTACTATGGAAATAGGTGGTGGAGTCTTTGGCGAGTGATCAAAGAGTTGTGATTTATCTACCGAGCTGATATCTACGAGGTGAGTTATCCTCACTATACTAAGGGGTCTAAGGCATCAAGGCCGGCCCATTTAATGTGTTACCTTGAACTGTGATAGATGTTGAGTATGATTTAGGATCGCATGTTAGTGGTTATGCCTGTTAGGTAGGTCTGTAGGACTACCTGTGATGTTATGTGATTATTGCATGCTCGATTCTTATGATTTATGTGTTTGTTATATGGGATGGGTTGAGGTTGTACTGCTTTGTGCGGTAGCCAACAAACCCTAGGAGCATTCTAGTTATGGGCTAAGGGAAACTCGTATTGTGGGCTCGGAAGCATTCCAGATACATGGTAAGGGAGACTCATATTGTGGGCTCGTGGGTGTTACAGTATGTAGGGCTATGGACCCGTTATGTGTTGTTCTGTTTAGTTGTGATGATATGTTATCGTGACATGGTTTTGTGGACTATATGTGTATCGATATTTTGGGGGTAACTCACTAAGCTTTCGGGCTTACAGTTTCAGTTTATTGTTTCAGGTACAATAGGAGATCGTGGCAAGGCAAAGGCGTGATTGTACAACTCCTCCTGTTATGTTTATGTTTATGGGAAAAACTTTGATAATTAATATTTTGAAAACAAAGTTGTAATGTTTTGATGAACTTGACATGTTTTAAAAAGTTAAAATTCGTTTGAAATTTTGGATGTTACAAGTTGGTATCAGAGCCTTGGTTTGAGTGAATTGTAGGAACATTCGTGTGAATCCAGTCTCAAATCAAGGAAAGATTTTCAAAATGGTTTTAAAAAAATGGTTTATAAAATATGTAAAGGAGGATGCAGGGTGTACGATTAGCCGAAGCTAGTAAGTAGACCTTAAAACACCATATAGTTGTTTGATTATGTGATATGACAGAATAGCATGATAGTACTAGGCTAGGCATCTTCAGGAATTACATGTTAGAATTGCCTGATACATGATGCCTGCTAATCTAGGGTTTCCCTTATATGAAATTGACATCATTACTATAGTTATCTAGTGTAGGCATCACGGGCATACATAATTAACTTCTTATAGCCTGAGAATGTTTGATTTTGCCTTATGTTCTGTTCTTGTTTGATTGGGAGCTTAGGGTAGGAATGAATATTCGAAAGTCTATAGGGTCCAACGTTATGTATGGCTAGCATACACGAGTGCTGCAGGGTTGGTGGAAGTGGGTGAATAGGTTGTTTGGGAAGAGTCCACCGACTTTGAGGCATTTAGTGTTCCTTTAGGAGTGGGGCATGAATGCCCGATATGATCATGTGTATTGTTAGGGTGTTGTGATGATACTTGGGAAAAATATGGGTAGGTGTGGAAGGTAGTATGGGCCCGTACTACCAAAAGAGCAGGACCCATACACGTAACAAGGAAGTCATAACCCCCTAGGGTTTTATCAGGAGTTGGTTTCTAGTTATTTGTATGAGTCATCTGATACCTTGTGTTATGTTTCAGAATGGTGACGACCAGGTGCTTTGTGACTGGATCCGGTTCGGGATCAGGGTCAGGATCCAGAGAGGGCTGACAGCGCCCGAGACTATCGGCCAAATGAGGCCATATGAGATGGATGATAGGATTCGAGAGATCCTGCACGATGACGTTGCTGCGTTGTTCCAGGCCGAATTGCTAGAAATGTTTGGGTCGATTAAGACCGCCATGATGGAGTATTTCGATGAGCGCTACGTAGCCCTTGTAGAGACAGCCACGGCAACAGCTACATCAACTTTATCTGCGGTAGGTGGAGGAGTTGGTAGGGGTTTTCAGTACAGGGACTTCGATAACACGAAGCCCCCTAATTTTGATGGGACGTAGGATCCCATTAAGGCTATGAGATGGATTTCAGATGTGGAGGGGTGTTTATTCACCTGATCGTGTCCTACTGACTAGAAGGTCATGTGTGCTCTGAACCTGCATAGGTCCGGAGCCAAGGACTGGTGGAGACTTGCGACTGAGGCATACACTGACGATCAGAGAGCTGTTGTTACTTGGGAGTAGTTTAGGGATATGTTTCACACCCGTTACATTCCACGGGTTGAGCGGGAACGTTTGGCACTGGAGTTTTTGAGTTTGAGACAGGATGGGGAGTCGGTGACGGAGATCACCCATATGTTCATTGAGCGGGTGATGTTCTGCCTAGAGTTTACTTTCGAGCAGTCTCAGATGACCCGCTATCTGAGCATGCTCAAGACTGATATCCGACAGTTTGTATCTACCCAGTGATGTGATACTCTTCTAGAGTTTTAGGAGGCCGCCAGATGGCGGGAGTTAGAGATTGAGTTGCAGCTGAGGGAGCAGCGGTCGGCCTCGGCACAGTCGCAGTCGGTGCCGAAGCAATCTAAGACCGCTGATTTGAGGTCTGGGAGTCAGCAGAGCCATCCTTGTGGGAAGTGCGGCAGGGTTCATTCCGGGATTTGCTGAGCCAGTACTGAGTTCCACAAGTGTGGCAAGGAGGGGCACTATGCGAAGGATTGTAGCCAGGCCGCTGCGATATCGAGTATGAAGTTATGTTACCACTGTGATCAGGTTGGCCATTTTAAGGCCAACTGTCAGTTACTCGCCGCCAAACCGGTGCAGACTGCAGTGCCGGCTACTTTGAGGATCACGGATGGGAGACCAGTCAGGACAGAGCCTCCGAAGGCTCAGGGCCGTGCTTTCCAGCTTCCGGCGGAGGAGGCTAGAGCAGCACCAGATGTGATTGCTGGTATGTTTCTATCCTTATCTAGTTTTCTTTGTTTGTTGTATGCTTATCTGTTGTACTTGTAATTAGGTATGTTTTTGGTGAACTCTTTGCCTGCTTTGGTATTATTCGACTCGGGGGAAAGTCGGTCCTTCGTATATCTATCTTTTAGTAAGGATTTTAGTGCGCCAATGGGTGAGTTGGAGTGTCCGTTGTGATTGTCTATCACCAACAAACACGGGGTTTCTGCTTCTTCAGTTTATCGAGGGTGTGACTTGGAGATTTTCGGGGTGTCCTTTCCGATAGATTTGATTCCGATCCCCATGGGGGAGGTGTGCGTGATTGTGGGTATGGATTCGCTCAGTCGGTTCGATACTATGATTGATTGCGAGGGCCAGTGAGTGGTAGTTCGAACCTAAAGTGGGGGAGAACTGATTGTATACGGTGAGAGCACCAGAACAGGATCAGGGTTTTGTTCAGCTGCCAAGCTCGATGGTACATTCAACATAGGCGTATGGGTTATCTAGCATACGTGGTAGATACGTGAGTCATGGACCAGATTTAGGTTTCCGATGTACCAGTGGTCTGGGAGTTTGCAGATGTGTTTCCGGAGGAGTTTCCAGGGATACCTTTGGAGAGGCAGGTCGAGTTCAGGATCGACCTGGTGCCAAGTTCGTCCCCTATCGCTAAGGCGCCGTACTGATTGGCGCCACCAGAGATATAGGAGCTATCATCGAAGTTACAGGAACTGCTGGGCAAGCAGTTCATTCGACCTAGCAGCTCTCCATGCAGAGCGCTGACTCTTTTTATCTGGAAGAAGGATGGTTCACACCGAATGTGCATTGATTACCGGGAGTTGAACAAGTTAACGGTGAAGAACCGTTACCCACTCCCAAGGATAGACGACCTTGCGGATCAGTTGCATGGCGCATCTTGGTTTTCCAAATCATCAGGTTAGGGTCAGAGAGGAGGACGTGGAGAAGACCTTGTTCGGAACTCGTTATGGACTTTACGAGTTCGTGGTGATTCCATTTGGGCTCACCAACGGGCCAACAGTATTTATGGACCTGATGAATCGGGTCTGCAGACCGATGCTTGACCGCTCGATTATACTATTTATAGATGATATATTGGTGTATTCCAAGACCCAAGAGCAGCATGAGGAGCATCTGCGACAGTTATTGGGAGTCTTGAGACGAGAACGGTTGTACGCCAAGTTCTTGAAATGCGAGTTTTGTTTGTGAGAGGTCCAGTTCCTCGGACATCTCGTCAACCAGGAGGGGATTTTGGTCGATCCGGCCAAAATTGAGGCAGTTATGCAGTGGGAGATCCGAAAATCTCCCTCGGATATTAAGAGTTTTCAGGGATTGGCAGGATACTACCGGCAATTCATACGGGATTTCTCCAAGATTGCAGTACCCCTCACTCATCTGACGAGCAAAGGGGTGGATTTCTGGTGGGAACCCAAGCAACAAAAAGCGTTTGAGACCCCCCATCAGCGTTTGCGTGAGGCACCACTCTTGACAATCCCGAAGGGAGTTGAAGATTTTGTGGTGTTCTGTGATGCATCCATCACAAGTTTAGGGGCAGTCCTCATGCAGAGAGGATGAATTATAGACTACGCATTACGGCAGCTAAAACCGTATGAGGTGAGATACGCTACACATGACTTGGAGCTGGTGGGCGGTGGTGTTCGCCGTCAAGATATGGATACATTACTTTTATGGGGTCCTCTGTACCATTTACACGGATCACAAGAGCTTGAGACATATCATGGATCAACCGAACCTGAACAAAAGGCAACGCAGGTGGCTGGATGTAGTCAAGGACTACGATTGTGAGATCCTTTACCACCCTAGTAAAGCGAATGTGGTTGCAGATGCTTTGAGCTGCAAATCGGCTGGGTCTTCCACCCCCACAACATGTATGAGGATAGCGGTGGATTCCCTGCTGGTGAGTTTGATCAGAGATGCTCAGACAGAGGGCATACGACCGGAGAATTGGAAGTTGGAGTGGATCAAGGGTGAGAATACCAAGTTCGTGCAGGATAGTCGGGGATTGCTGACCCGATGCGGTCGGGTTTGGGTTCCGATAACTGGTGGGGTTAGGCAGAAGGTTATGGAGGAGGCTCATAAGTCTCACTTCTCTATTCACTCGGGGGGCCACCAAGATGTATCGGGATTTGATTTTGAGCTACTGGTGGCCGTGTATGAAGCGCTAGATTGCTTGGTACGTTGAGAGGTGCTTGACTTGTAGGATGGTCAAGGCAGAGCATCAGAGACCGCATGGCGAGCTGCAGCCCCTGGAGATTCCCATGTGGAAATGGGAACAAATCACGATGGACTTTATCAGCAAGCTACCAAGGACGGTGAAGGGGTTTGATGTCATTTGGGTCATCGTGGATCGATAGACCAAGAGTGTACATTTCTCGACCATACAGGAGAGTTCATCGGCCGAAAAGTTGGTCGAAGTATACGTTCGCGAGATCATGTCTCGCCATGGGATTCCTGTTTCCATTATCTAAGATCGGGATGTCAGGTTTACCTCCCGATTCTTGCAGAAATTTCACGAGGAGTTGGGCACGCGATTTTACTTTAGCACAACATTCCACCCGCAGACAGACGAACAGAGCGAGCGGACTATTCAGACCCTCAAGGATATGTTGAGGGCATGTGTCATTGACTTCGGTGGAATTTGGGATTCTCACCTACCGCTCGCGGAGTTCGCCTACAACAACAACTATCATTCTAGTCTTGGCGCCCCCACCATTCGAGGTGTTGTACGGGTGGAGGTGTCGCACCCCATTTTGTTGGGGTAAGGTTGGTCACAGGGTGATGGATTCGACTGAGGTGGTCTTGCAAACTACCAAGAAGATTCAGCAGATCAGGCAGCAACTGCAGACTGCTCAGAGTCGGCAGAAGAGTTATGCTGACAGACGCTGATCTGAGTTGGAATTCCAGGTGGATGATATGGTACTCCTAAAGGTCTTGCCCTCGAAGGGTGTGATCCGCTTCAGGAAGAGGGGAAAATTGGTCCCTCGATACTTTGGGTCATTCAAGGTCATTGCTAGGGTTGGCAAGGTGGCTTATAGGCTTGAGCTTCCAGAGGAGCTTAGCCGAATTCACAGCATGTTCCATGTCTCACAGTTACGGAAGTGCATCATGGACCAGGAGGCGGTTGTATCGCTGGATAATATTCAATCGATGAGCGCCTGAACAATGTGGAGAGGCATGTGACCATCATGGAGAAGAAGAAAAAGATTTTGCGGAACAAGGACATACCTTTGGTGAAGGTACAGTGGGAACATCATAGGAGATACGAATGGACATGGGAGCCAGAGGCAGAGAAACGCGAGCACTACCCATCGTTGTTTATTCCAGAAGACTTCGAGGATGAAGTCTAGTTCAAGTGGGGGAGAAATGTAACGCCCCTACTCTCAGGTATGGATTTAAGTAAGAATCTATTTGGTTTTTAAGTCCTACTCGACGAGTTAATGGTACCCTACTCGTCGAGTAGGAGCGAGGTGGGATAGCACATTTAGTAACCTAATCGTTGAGTCCATAAAAGGACTCGATGAGTAGGAGCTGGCAGATGAAACTATAAATCTCAGGGTTATGCACTCTATTTAAGGAGGTATAAGCCTCATTTGGCCTCCTTGCAGTCCTTGGGACCGCATAGAAACCCTAACCCGTGTGTTGTGTTATTCTTGTGCATTGTAAGCTTTGAAGGAAGGCTTTGTGGGAGGAAGAGCAAGGAAGGAGTGGAAATTTGAGATCTACCTCAGTTAGCATCCATTGAAGGTATCAAGTTGACTTCTTTATTTCTTTTCCTTCTAGACCTCATATGGTGGAGATCTAGGGTTTTTATGGTTTGAATAAGGTGATATTGCAAGACATGAGCTAGATCTGAAGATGTAACTTCAGATCTGGACCCTTCCCAAGTTCTAGAATCATAAAGTTCCTGTCTTGGTCATGGATGAGGCCCCCCTTGTGCATGAAACCCCATTAAGAGCATAGATTTGGCATTAAGAACCTTTTAAGCCATGCATTCACGTAAATTTTGCAACTTTACGTGAAAGGCATACCCTGGATGCTTGGATCTATAATTTGGAGCCATTGCATGGATTAAATGAGTTTGTATGGCTTAAGGACTGAAGGAACTCGGCGAGTCGCAAGGTCAACTCGGCGATTCATATGAAGATATCCGCGAACTCGACGAGTTGGATAAACAACTCGGCGAGTCCGATGAAGATTTCCATAGACTCGACGAGTTGTATGAACAACTCGGCGAGTCGGATGAGTTTTCCCCAAGTTAGAAATGCATGTGTATTGACGTGTTGCTAGAAGGAAACTCGATGGGTGGCCTTAGGGTCTCAATCGAGAATCGTAAGAACTCGACGAGTCACCTCGGTGACTCGGCGAGTAGGTAAGGAATTCAAGGAATTCGGCGATTAGCCGAGGGTACTCGACGAGTTAAGGTCAACATGGACTGTTGACCTTGACTGGGGACTTTGACTTTGTCCGGGGTTAACTAGTTGGGTTATGGAGTACTCTGTGAGGATGAAGACTTATGAGCATGTTCGTACTATGGAAATAGGTCGTGGAGTCTTTGGCGAGTGATCGAAGAGTTGTGATTTATCTACCGAGCTGACATCTACGAGGTGAGTTATCCTCACTATACTATGGGGTGTATGGCATCAAGGCCGGGCCATTTAATGTGTTACCTTGAACTGTGATAGATGTTGAGTATGATTTAGGATCGCATGTTAGTGGTTATATCTGTTAGGTAGGTCCGTAGGACTACCTGTGATGTTATGTGATTATTGCCTGCTCGATTCTTATGATTTATGTGTTTGTTATATGGGATGGGTTGAGGTTGTACTTCTTTGTGCGGTAGCCAAGAAACCTTAGGAGTATTCTAGTTACGGCCTAAGGGAGACTCGTATTGTGGGCTCGGGAGCATTCTAGTTACGGGCTAAGGGAGACTCGTACTGTGGGCTCGTGGGTATTATAGTCAGTAGGGTTGTGGACCCGTTATGTGTTGTTCTGTTCAATTGTGATGATATGTTATCGTGACATGGTTATGTGGACTGTATGTGTATTGGTATTTTGGGGGGTAACTCACTAAGCTTTTGGGCTTACAGTTTCAGCTTATTGTTTCAGGTACATCAGGGGTCGTGGCAAGGCAAAGGCGTGATCGTACAGCTCCTCCTGTTATGTTTATGTTTCTGGGAAAAACTCTGATAATTAATATTCTGAAAACAAAGTTGTAATGTTTTGATGAACTTGACATGTTTTAAAAAGTTTAAATTCGTTTGAAATTTTGGATGTTACAATTTCATCATTCTTTACCTTTTCTACTTTAATTGTCATCATTCTTTATTTCAATGTATTCTTCATATCCAAAGAGTTTTGGTAGCGTTCAAAATTCTTTTTATTTTCTTCTATATGTTTTTCAAGTATTTCATCAAGCCTATTACTAGATGACGAAGTGAAATTGGTAGCTTTCTCTTTTGCTGCTTTTTTGCTGCATTCCTACCAATTGGACGAGTTGTAACTTCATCATTATCCATGTTAATGAAACATTTTGTATTTGATGAAGACATAGATGCCCCACATGCAATGCTTGAACCTTTCTATTTCTGTTCATTTTTAACGATATTCCAAATATGTTCGTGCCTAAAATAGGCACCATATTTAGCATGATAATGCTCAAAAGTTGCACTTTTGAGATCATCCTCAGACCATCCACTGAGGTTTTGACTTTTCAACACTATATAGATTTGATTAAATGCAACTGCAAATGGGTTCATGTAATGCCAATGCGTTTTGTGGTTGGCTTGAGTTCTTGCAACGTTCGACGTGTTGCTTTTTTCAACTATATAATTAACCAATTAATTCTATATTTCAACTATATAAGGAGCTAAAATGATTGGAAGCTGAACAGTCAGATGCTGAAAGTTCAAGATGTCCTGGGCAAAGTCAAAGATATATAGATACGAATCGTGAAGAAGGACATAAATGTCTTTGGAAAGACTATTTCGATGAGCATCCTATTTTCCCACGTCAAAAGTTCAGACAGAGATTTCGAATAAGGCGAGAACTATTTTTTCAAATAGTTAACGATATCTCTAATCATTCTATTTATTTTCAACAAAGAAAAGATGCTTTAGGAAACAATGATCTTTCTCCTTTACAAAAATGCACTGCTGCCATACGCCAATTGGCATATGGCACAACCGATGACCTCTTTGATGAATACATACGGACCGGTGAATCAACTTCAATCAAATGTATACAAAACTTTTGTCAATGTGTGATTAAGGTTTATTCAAGCCCTTATTTGAGAAAACCTAATGCTAATGACATCCAAAATTTAGTACAAAAACATTCAGAAAAGCACGGGTTTCCTGGTATGCTTGGAAGTATTGATTACATGCATTGACCTTCGAAAAATTACCATGTTGCATGGCATGGTCAATATACTCGAGGTGATAAATGTTGTCCAACTATTATGCTGGAAGTAGTTGCATCATAAGGCCATTAGATATGGCATGCATATTTTGGGGTTGTCGGGTCTAACAATGACATTAATGTACTTAACAAGTCACCGTTATTCAAAGATGTATTACAAGGTTATGCTCGTGAATGCAATTTTACTAGTAATGGAAGAACATAAACAAAGGGATATTATCTTCCAGATGGTGTATATCCTGAGTGGACTACCATGGTTAAAAGTTTTCCACGTCCGGCTGACCCAAAAAGGATCAAGTTTAAAGAATTGCAGAGGCTGCAAGAAACGATTTGAAGAGAGCATTTGGTGTTCTTCAATCTCGTTGGGCAATTGTATGAGGTCCAGCAAGATGTTGACAACATAAAAACATAAATGATATAATGTATGTATGCATTATATTACATAATATGATCGTAGAAAATGAAGGAAATGCAATTAGTAATTGGTTAGACGATGTTGATCCTTCTATACGTGTGAATCGAGGACCTATCGAAGAAGTTCAATATCAAATTCAAAGAAATTATGAACTACGTGACAATGCAGTACATCATGCTCTTCGACATGATTTAGTGGAACATAGTTAAGGTTTTATTAATATGTAATTTCACTATGTTGTATTATAATAAAGAGTAAATTACTAAAATTGTCCCTATGGTTTGATCAAAATTACACGTTTGGTCCCTAACGTTTTTTTTTGCTCTCGGACCATCCTTGTGGTATGAGTTTTCACATTTTTCGTCGCTGATACACATGAAAAGAATATATTGCCTTTTGTTTTTTGTTTTTTCTTTTTAATATTATTTCTTTATTATTAAATAATGTAAATTATTATTTAGAATTGGAAATGGGATCCACCCAAAACCCTACACCCCTCACTTGTATCCTTCTATCTCATTTCTTGCCTCTACCATTGAAGAAACACTATTGCTGCCTCTAAACCCCTCCCACCATCCACCGGAAGCTTCATCAGAGTAAAAAATAAACCGTCATCACCACTACCACCATCGAAGAAACACCATTGCTTCCTGGAACCACACAATAAACTCTCTTATCATCTTGTTTGAACTTTCAATCACCATCGTTCATTCTTATGTCATCGGAAACATTACACCCCCCCCCCCCCCAAAAAAAAAAAAAAAAAACCACAACTCTCCCTCCGTCACCTAAAAATCGCTACTACAACCCCTAAAAATCAGATAGTTAACTGAAAATTGCCACTGAAACCACAACCGATTCATCGTTCTTGGATTCCATATTTTGAGTTCTAGATCGATTTCATACGATTTTGGTTTTGAATGTTTTGATTTTAAGCTATGGATTTTAGGTTTTTTTAGATATATTCGTCACTGCTTTTTCTTGGGTGTAATGGTAGTGGTGCTGCTGGTAACGAATTCAAACCCTTTTTCCCTCATCTTGGATCTCCTTCTGTAACAAGTTCAAGGGTTAAGTTGATTTGGTTTCTGGATTTTCTTGTCATTTTTATTTTCATATAGGGTTTAAGACTTTGGTTTCTGGTATAATTTTTCTAGCAAGGGTTGAAATGGTTTGGGTGATAGTGTTTCAGGTTGCAATGGTTTAGTCTCTTCTTTGTCTCCAGATCTATTTGTGGGTGTTGTGGTGGATTTATTTGAGATTCTTAAGTTTGTGTGGTAAAGGATTTCATTTCAGGTTCACCTGAGGGGTTTTTTGGATACGATTTCAGGTTTTTGGTGGTGGATGATGGTGATTGGTGGTAGCGGTGGTTTCCGGTAACCAGTGACGGTATTGTTGGGAGTGGTGAGAGTTAGAGTGGGTGTGGGTCCCACTTTTCTTATAAATTACCTAATTAATTTATTGTAATTAATAAATAATAATCTGCTGAAAAAATAAAGAATAAGGGTAATATAGTCTTTTTATGTCCGTGAGACACAAAAAATGCAACAAAATCATACCATAGGGATGATACGAGTGCAAAACAAATGATAGAGACTAAACATGTAATTTTAACCAAACCATAGAGACGGTTTTAGTAATTTACTGTATAATAAATAATTAAAATGTTTTTAAGATTTATATATATATTTTTTGTTGTTTAGAATAAAAAATATGAAGTAACTTAATAAATTAAATTATTGAATATAAAATAAAATAAATTATTATATATATATATATATATATATATATAGAGAGAGAGAGAGAGAGAGAGAGAGAGAGAGATTCAGGTTATTTTGTTTCTAGTAACTATTGTGTGCCAGAATGCACAGATGTGGACCATCGAATGGAATATAATCAAAGGTAATGATCTGATGGTCTATGATAGTAGAATAGGATAACATTTTGGATTAGTATCTAAGTCCATAACTATTTTGGTATGTACTTGACCCGATGGTGCATGGTCTTTTTGGGTTGCCTTCAGCAAAACAACTTGATAGGATGAATTATGGAAAGAAAGGATAAATATGATTTATTAATATATTATGGGTATAATAATATTAAAGGAGAAATCATATTGTTTAATTAATATTAGTCAAGAATTAATAAGAATTAAGTTTGTGACTAAAAGAGATTAATTAATCTTAAAGGACTGGAAATGTAATTATAAGATAATTGCATTTGGGCTATGGATTGCCTTATATTATAAGGTTGGACGAATTCTATGGGGAAACCCATTGGAAATCATCCAAGGCCTTTAAGGAAAGGATTCCATGGGTTGCTTATGGCTTAAGCATCCAAATTAGGGTTTCCTTGTTAGATAACCCTAATAGCCTCACTATTTAAAGAGCCCTTATGCCTCAAAAACGTGAACAAGCTTCCTTCTAGGGTTTCCACATGTTTTTGATAGCCTCCTTCTCTTCTCTTCTTCATCCTCTTGCTCTTGGTGTTTGTGAACCATTAGAGGAGTGACATTTGTTACTCTAAGCTTTCTAAAGTCATTACAAGAAGGAATTGTGATTGTTATTGCTACATAATAATCAAGGTAATATCTTAAACCCATTATTTATATGTTATATTGATCATCATATACTAGATCTAGGGTTTATAGTATTGGATAAACTGCATGTACAATAGAAAACCTAGATCCAAGCATTAGGATTTGTATGAGCACATAGGATGTTCTTATGACCAAAACCCATCAGTGGTATCAGAGCCTAGATTGGTTTCTATTGTATTGATGCATTATGTAGCTAAAAATCGTTTTCTGGCCTTCTGTTTGACCTGACTCGGAGAGTCACTACCTGGACTCGACGAGTCGGCCCTACGCGAGTTCCAGAGTGTGACTCGGCGAGTCGGAGCGTCAGACAGAGGAAATTTCGGATTTTGTTGCTGTTTTGATTAAGGATAATTACCATATTCTTTTTAAACCTATAAAATATGAATTTTATTGTTTCTGAAAGAATATCCTTTCCAAAACACAAGATAATTACCAATTGATTAGATAATAACTTCCTTATATGATAAAGATTGGATTATTTGTATTAATTGGGTAACTTACTTTGCAAGTAATTGAAATTAGGTCTAATATAGATAATGATGAAATTAATTGTTTAATTTATATTATTTGTTATTTGATCTTTGTGTTATGAAAAGTTTCAATTTTCCCCTTTAGGTTTTATAATTTAAATTTGAACTTAAAAGTTTTGTTTTTGAAATTTAAATAGTTAAAACCCAAATGTTTTGAATAGTTTCAAAACTTGCCCTCAAGTTTTTGGAATTTAAAAGTTGATTGAAAGTTTAATTTAGAAATATTAAATTCTAAAACCCTAGTATTGTTTTGAAAAGTTCAAATCACACCCTTATGGTTTTATTATTTAATTAAGGCGTATAATTAAAAGAGGTTTAATAAATCCATAAAAGTTTTGGTTTACATTTAATTGAATTAAAAGTATAATCGTTAAATTTGACTACCTAGTATTTTAAAACTGTAAAATACACCCTATACTATATATAACATTAAAAGTCTAACATTATATATATATATATATATATATATATATATATATATATATATATATATATATATATATATATATATATATATGAGTAAAAGTCAGTTTTACCGTTAGTAGGCCTCATTCACGAAGCTGGTCTATAAGGGTGTTTAAGGAAATTTCCTATAAAATGGCGATTGAATGGGTATCCACTCTTACCAACCGCACTCTTGACTAGTGGAGGGTCGTTAGCCGAACGGGTAGGATAGGACAAAACCTTCCATTATAAGTATAATGAAGTACAAAAGTAACTAAATGTTTTACAAATTCCCAATCTTAGTTACTTAGGCAAAAGTGAATTGATGCAATTCCATGAAATTACACTTTGTGCCCTTGCGAAGACATTAGTGGAGCGTGTGTGGTTTACCGGCACACTAAATGGTTCTAAGAAAAGGTAGAAAATGGTGACTCAATGTTTGTCATAGTTCGGTGGAGCGTGTGTGGTTTACCGGCACATCGAATAGGTGACCGTAACATGCGAGGGCACCATGTAAGTTTGCATGGTTATTCACACCCGCTTTGTGATCCTCGGCATCCCAGTCACAAACAAGAGGGGCATATCGAGATTTAAACATGCCATTGAAAAGTTCAATGAATATCAAAGGATCTAGGAGTTTTCATAGATTTAAAACTTAATTTTTTTTTCGTTTTCCATGGTGGAAAATTAGTGAATCGTCATTCACTTACCTTCAAATATTCTGCAACAAGATTACGGCATCCCTTTTCTAAGTTGTAGCATATTGTGTTGGGTCCTAGCCTTAGTATCTCATTTGGGTGATTTACTAAGGACTCAATCGATCAACTAACTTGAATTTGTTTTCTCACGTTTTGTAGATGTCAAAGTTCGACAACTATGGTCTTCCCGAGTCCCGTGGAAGAAGCATTCCACATGAAGATGATATTCCACAATTCGATCGAGGAACAAGAGATCATGCTTCACTTCCTCCTCCTCCTCCTGTTGTTCTCCCTAACCCACAAGATCAAAGAATTGAAAGGTTCAATGTCACTAAAGCCTTATTGGAAATGAAACATGAACATGGTAAACCCGTGTGTGCCCACGTTCTAGGAATGAAATCACACATTGATAGGTTGAGAATGTTGGGTGTGTCATTCCCGGACAAGTTGGCTATGAACTGGGTTCTGCAGTCACTTCTCGAATCATATAATGAGTTCAAAAGAAAGTATTATATGATGGATCATGAAGAAAGCCTCATTGACCTAACTTACATGCTCATTGCTGCTGAATCAGAAATGATTTGGCAAAGCAATGGAGCATATTTGTTAGGAGAGTCAACCAACCATGCTTCCGAGGACATTCTAGGAGAACCGAACTACGTTTGCTACCAAGAGAAAGGACGTTCGATACAAGTCTGCCCTAAGAACCTAAAGAGTCCAGAAGATGATAGATTCAAAGAGTATGACCGTACTTCAGGTATAATCCTCTATCTAACTCCATTAAGTTCGTATTTGTTGATTCTTAATAAATAATGTGATAAGATTGCATTTGAATGTTTTGCAGGATCGATGAAAAGAGAGGAAGCTTGATGAAATAGCAAGATGAATCTAATCACGAAGACATGGATTCGAAGATTAGATTTTGAGCTTAGATAGAGTTGTTAGGAATATTTATTACATAGTTTTTCGGTTGCTTTTTCATTGTAAGGACAAATGTTTTCCACTTCTTTTATGAATAAAATAACTTTTGTTTGACGTGTTTATTTATTTCCTTGCAATGAAATCGTTATGAAGAATTGATGTTCGTATATTTACAACAAATGGATGTGATTCTTAATTATGTTGTTTGTGGAAATGTCGAGAATTTACCAAATAGGGAAAGTTTCTGATCGCCCAAGTTTCAATTGGATAGAGATTTGGAATCGTACAACAAGAATTGTAGGATGAATGAGTAAACTTTCACATGTGGAAATTAGACTAATTTGTTGACAAAGTGTCAAGTGAAGGACTAGGAGATCGAGTTCACAAGGTTATGTGTTGATCAAGTCCACCACAAGAGTAACAAAGATAGTTGTCATGATTTACTAAGGTTAAGTAAATATGATTACACTTATGAGATTAAGTGTAATTCTTAGATTGATTGTAAGAGTTTAAATCAAAAGCAGAACGAATAAGAAGAATCGAGTAGGCGGAGAGATAAAAGTTTATCCATTCTAAGAAGAAGGGAGAGTACCTTTTACGCCTTATGATAGGTCTTAATGATTAAGAACCATATCTCAATTGATTCTCTAAGTGAGTCGTAGTACAATTGTATGTTTAAGAAGAGGAATCAAGAAGTCAATCATACCTCACTCCAAAACAAGTCTTAGAGTTAAGATTGTGACATTAAATATTAAGAAAGTTTATCACATTCATCAAATGAGGAAAGTTATGATGTATTGGATAAGACAAAGACCAACTAGGACCTATTTATGAAGTGTTTTGATAAAATGTAACAACCCGAAGTTCTATTCCGTCGCCATAACCGTTTCATTAATAAAACTCGTCTTAACCGAGTTGTTCCGATTTCGTCTTCGAACTAGGTCAATTAAGTTAAAACTTTTAGTTTGACCTTGTAAGTATCCAAACATGTTGGAAACATGTTAAAACGTCCCAAGCTAGTAAATTGAAAAATTTTAGTTTCGACCATATCGGGTAACGACAACTTAATCGGGTGCGACCCAAAACATCGGTTAACATCGGTATCGGGTAGAATTCCACTGTGTATCCAATTCAAACCATATTTAAAGTGAATTAAGACTCATTTGGAGCCTTTTCACTCTCTCTCTAACCTCTCTCCTCAATTCAAGAATTTGGTCCAAAAATCATCCATTTCAACCCACAAAACACCAACGGAATCACCCTAGCTCCTAGTATAACATCCTTAGCCTTCAAATTCGAGTTCAAATCATGGAATAGGACCACATTCATGAGTTTATGGCCCTGGAACAGTCCTAGGCCGTGAACTCATATAAAATGGGTTTTCGAGCCCAAAAACCCTTCCAATCGACCTTTGGAGCTTAGATATGGCTTAATGGCTTAATGGACTGGACTTAGAATGCCTTTAACAAGGATTTTGAAGAGTAAACATGAGTTTACGGCCAAGACATATGCTTGGAAAGTAAACCCCTCAAACATGTGTGTAAACACATTCCAAACGTGTTAGAAAGCCATCTAACACCACCAAAAGCCTTCGAATAAATCATAGATCCAACCAAAAAAAGTTTTGGGGCCTTAAACTCAACCAAACTCATCATTTGAGAGTTTACGGCCATAGCATGTGTCCCATGGCCGTAAACTCCTAAATGTATGTCAATTGGTGCCCCAAATTCATTTCAAGGCATGTAGGGATTTTTAGAATCACATGTGATTGTTTAAGGACCAAAACATTAAGGATTTGAAGTAAGGAGGAGTTTACGGCTGTAAACTCCATGTTTACAACCGTAAACTCCAATAAATGGTCCCTATGTGTATTATAATCCATTCCAAAGTCAAAAACCCAAGTCTAGCAATTATCCCCAAATGTTTGAAGCCATTTTGCACCATAACCCACCCCACCATGAGTTTACGGCCGTAAATTCATGGGGAATGGGTGTTATGGGCCAAAAATTCTTGTATGAGTTTACTCTTGGGGAGTAAACTCAAATTCCAATTCCCTAGTGTCATTACACGTCCGTAGATGTCACCTGGGTCACTCCAAACACTCGTTTTGATGTGTTTTCGCTCATTGGAGTGTAATATCATATCTAATTAGTATTGATAAATCTAATTAGATATATTTGTATATCATTTCATAATCCATAGGAATCTTGTGCGTTCGCGAACCCAGAACTGGCGTTTAGGATCCAAACTGACACGTTTCTCAACCGGTGAGTTCATGCCCCTACCCCTTTTTCAATGGTTTTTAAATGTTTTCATGGGGGGAGGGGGGGAATACAAGCAAAAGTACAAGGATATATTGGACTTAAATTCATTATTTCATTTTAAATGGTTTCATAATTCTCACACTTTTAAGAATTGAAAACTTACTAACAAACTATTTTAACTTGCAGAGTTGTTTATTCAAACTGATTTTCAATTCTTATTGTATATTGTTATGTTGTATACTTTACAATTGATTGTCCATACTTAGATTGATTGAGATTATAAATCATATGTAAAGTCTGTAATAAAATACCCTAGGCACGAGTATAAAAGACAGACACCATCAGAAAACATAAAACATCTGTATGTTCTTAACAATACACCTAGGCTCGAGTGTGAAAGATAAACACCATCATGACACACAAATCAATTGTAACGTCTTTAACAATACACCTTGGATTGAGTGTAAAGGAAAATCACCATAAGATAACACACATATATATCATTTGTGACGTCCTTAATAATACACCTAAGATCGAGTGTAAAGGACAGTCATCATTAGATAACACCTAGGCTCGAGTGTAATGTCCTTAATAAAACACCTAGGCATCGAGTGTAAAGGACATGATCCATTAGAACTTAGATAGTGATAGATACTACTTCCCTAGGAACGAGAAGTAAAGGGAAATCTTAAAGATTGGAGACACGTCCTATGTAACACTTCCTTGGCTCGAGAGAGTGGAGGACTACCCCTATAATCAGAATCTCCGAACGTAGGAGAGCGTGACTTGAGTGTATAGATCTATACGGGACTGACAATCTCGCACCTGGCTGCTAGCTACAGCCGAACTGAAAGGTTCAAGGGTGACGAAAGTCATAAAAAGGATACTGGCCACGACCCGAGTCATATCTAGTCTAAAGTATGGTTAAGGACTCGCAATCAGGATTATTAATGCTTTACACTTATTTACTAGTTTTATGTACGTAGTAAAACTAATGTACGTTTGAGGATAATTAGAATCGGTAACAGTTCACACACACACACATTCAGGAAAACATGGGGTTTTCCTGGGGACAACATTGAACATCATCGGAATTGGTAATAGTTCACACACACACATGTAGGAAAATATAGGATTTTCCTGAGTAATAGTAGTACATACCCAGAAAAGGTATAACAGGTTATATAGCTAAACTTTACAATTCACAAGAACAATCATGTTTTCAGTATACATCTTTTACATTACAATTTGGATTTACTATCTAACACTTATGAAAATATGGGATTTTCTTGGTTAATCACTTTTTCAGGAAACTAAAGGAGCTCGTTCTTTTCATAAAACAAACCGCTTATGAACTCACCAGCTTTATGCTAATTTTCAAACCACTTGTATTCTCAGGTCCGCATTAGACAGGTACCCGACGATCACTTTTGATGAAGACGGAATGCGTAGAAGACTCGTCTTTGTTTTGTTTAAACTATGTATCTATGAAACTTGTACTACTTTACTTTTCAACTGATGTAATGAAATCTATGTAATGTAATGTAATGTTTTGTGTTTTACTTCACGTACTATGTACATTGGTTATGATATTCACATGAAGTCACCTCCACCCTGACACGTTTCCGCCTTCGGTTTCGGGGTGTGATAGATTGGTATCAGAGCCCTTGTTTATAGTGAACTATGTATACCAAACTTTACATGGTATAAGACTATAAACATTAAGGGGCCTAAGTGCTCTGAACTAAAAGTATACTTCAAAATATAAGTATTTTCAAATAGTATACAAGTATACCTAACCGTCGAGAATCGTATCTATAAGTAGAACAAAGCATAAGTAAATGGGTGTTGTATACTGCGGTTAAACCTGGGCAGTTATGTATTCATGTCTAGGGTCAATATAGCCTGATCAACTATATTCATTCGAGACACGGCCAACATGTGTCTGGGAGTGACTGTGGTGTTCAGCATGCCTAAAACCTACCCAAATATCCCAAACAACGAATCGTCATCGCAGTGAATCATGAAATACTATGGGAGTATTTCTAGATCCAACTTTGTCGTAGAAAATTCCTGATCAAGCATTGTCCCTCGATCATTCCTTTAGCGATAGTTTATCTGCCTTGATAATTCATTCCTGCCCTATCGCTTAATAAAGTTATATGTCTGTCATAAAGAGATATCCCTGTTCATATCTCTTGATTTAATACAGAGGACTTACCATCCTCTTTTTCCTAATCACTTTAGATCGAAATGTCTTTGAAAGAAGGATACAGTTCAAGTAACAACAGCCCTCCGTCGCCACCTCCCTATCGATTCAACCCAGTGATGTTCCAGTTGGCTATTTCTGCTGCAGTGACATACTTCTGCCCCGACAGGTTCAGTGGACCAAGAAGTAACATCAATCTCCAAAACCATGAAAATGTTCAAGGGCAACAGAATGAAGGTGATAAGAGTAAAAAGAGAAAGGGTCAGAGTTCACAAGGACCCTCTAAGAAGCATGAAACTGTGACAGTTCAAGCTGTCACTACTCCTGTTGTTGTATCTACAGCTCAAGCTACCACTACTCCAGTTGTTGCGTCTACAGCTCAAACACCTATCACTGGGTATTTTGGCAATCACCCTTGGTGCAACAAGTGCAATTATCATCATCGTATCCCTGGACCATGCCATGAGTGGATATGAAAAAGATGTGGCAAAAAGGGACACTCCGTTCGAACCTGCAGAACACCAGTTCATCTAATCAACCAAGCTTCCGGATCAGGTATCGGACAGGCCTGCTATGGCTGCGGAGAGATTGGGCATTTCAAGCGACACTGCCCAAAGGCAGCAACCACCAACAACGTCAACAACGCCGAGATGGTTTTAGCTATAAGGCAAGAGGAGGCAACCACTGATCCTACCGCCGCGGGTATATTTCTTCTTGACAATTCTTATGCCCGTATTCTTTTCGAATCAAGTTTCAAGAAAGTTTTTATTTATCATTCATTCGAATATCTTCGTAAACATAGTCCTCGTCTAATAACCGAAACATTTACCGTCAAGATGGTTACCGGTGAGAATTAGTGCACTAACGACATATCTCTAAACTGTATCCTTATCTCGAGAAATCATTCTTTCCTCATTAACCTGATGTTAGTTTCAATAAAGAGCTTTGATGTTATCTTTGGCATGTATCAGTTGGGTCCTGATCATACTGATACACTTTGTTATGAAAAAGCTATTGATCTCAATTTCCTCTCTGATTCGGACCCTCATGATATATAGTCTCAAGCTTGGCCCAAATCTTCGCATCATTTTCTGTATCAAAGCTCAAAAACATCTGCAAAAAGGAGTGTTAAGTATTCCTAGTCCATGTAATCAGCGAGAAGCAAGAAGTTAAAGACTTCTAGAGCATCCCTGAAAATTGTAGCATTCCTGATATCTTTCCGAATAGATCCCAAGAATTCCTCCCGAACACCAAATTGAGTCTCGTATCGACAAAATCCCTGGAACTACCTTCGCAGCCAAATCTCCGTACCATTTTTGCCCCAGCAAGAATGCAGGAGTTATCCAATCGACTTAATGAGTTGACCGTCAAAACCGATATGCTCTTTCCAGAGTAGATGACTTCTTTAAGAAAACTTAGGAACTAGCTACTCCTCGAAGATAGACCCTAGCTCGAAATACCATCAGTTACGAGTTCATGAGAGTGATGCTTCAAAGACAGCATCCGAGACTCGATATGATCACTAAGTGTTCGCATTGATACCCTTCGTTCAAACCATTTTCTCCAGTTATGTAGTAGGCAATGAATACATACACGTGGATCCTCATAAGGTCAAAGCAATAGAGAATTGGTCGGCACCGAAGACACCCATAGAAAACCTGTCAATTCTTGGGTTTCGTCGGCTATTATTGCAGACCAATTCAGATTATTCTTCCAGAATTACCAAAGCCATAACTATCCCGACACGGAAAGGTGTACCCTTTTGTCGGAGTAAAAAGTGCAGATTCCCTCGTGTTAGGTCAAGACAGAAGACACGCAGCTAGCCAAGAGTTGATTCCCTGATAGTACCCGTACAGGTTCCGAAATCATCCGCGAAACCGTCAAGAAGATCATCTAGACCCGAGAATAACTGAAAACTTCACTAGAGTCGAATGAAGTATTCCGCCAATGTACAATGGAAACCTCTAGAATTCTAGGTTGGTCTCACCCTGGAAGGACATGACACGTTATGGGAAGCACGGAAAGCTTAACTAGTGATACATTTGACCCTTCGAGATACTCATTAGGATCCACCCCGTAACCTTCAAACTCAGAGTACCTTCAAAACTTAGAAATGTCCATCCTGTCTCCCACGTTCCGAATCTTTAGAAGTACTTGTCCGATGAAACCTTAGAAATTCCTCTTGAACAAATCGAGACCATAGACCAAGAGATCAAACGTACAAAACAAAGCCATATCCCATTAGTGATGGTTCGCTGGACCTCCGTGCAAGAACCTGAATTCACTTGGGAGCGTGAAGACCCGATTCAGCAGACACATGCGCATCCTTTTCCATAACATGTATCTTAATTCTTGAATTTCGGGACGAAATTCCCTCTAACGGGGGGATAATGTAACAACCCGAAGTTTTGTTCCCTCGCCATAACCATTTCATTAATAAAACTCGTCTTAAGCGAGTTGTTCCGATTTCGTCTTTGAACTAGGTCGATTAAGTTAAAACTTTTAGTTTGACCTTGTAAGTATCCAAACATGTTGGAAACATGTTAAAACGTCCCAAGCTAGTAAATTGAACAATTTTAGTTTCGACCATATCAGGTAACAACAACTTAATCAGGTGCGACCCAAAACATCGGTTAACATCGGTATCGGGTAGAATTCCACTGTGTATCCAATTCAAACCATATTTAAAGTGAATTAAGACTCATTTGGATCCTTTTCACTCTCTCTCTAACCTCTCTCCTCAATTCAAGAATTTGGTCCAAAAATCATCCATTTCAAGCCTCAAAACACCAAGGTAATCACCCTAGCTCCTAGTGTAACATCCTTAGCCTTCAGATTCGAGTTCAAATCATGGAATAGGACCACATTCATGAGTTTAAGGCCCTGGAATAGTCCTAGGCCGTGAACTCATATAAAATGGGTTTTGGAGCCCAAAAACCCTTCCAATCGACCTTTGGAGCTTAGATATGGCTTAATGGCTTAATGGACTGGACTTAGAATGCCTTTAACATGGATTTTGAAGAGTAAACATGAGTTTAAGGCCAAGACATATGCTTGGGCCGTAAACCCCTCAAACATGTGTGTAAACACATTCCAAACGTGTTAGAAAGCCATCTAACACCACCAAAAGCCTTGGAATAAATCATAGATCCAACCAAAAATAGTTTTGGGGCCTTAAACTCAAACTAACTCATCATTTGAGATTTTACGGCTATAGCATGTGTCCCATGGCCGTAAACTCCTAAAAGTATGTCAATCGGTGCCCCAAATTCATTTCAAGGCTTGTAGGGATTTTTAGAATCACATGTGATTGTTTAAGGACCAAAACATTAAGGATTTGAAGTGAGGAGGAGTTTATGGCCATAAACTCCTTGTTTACAGTTGTAAACCCCAATAAATGGTCCCTATGTGTATTATAATCCATTCCAAAGTCAAAAACCCAAGTCTAGCAATTATAATCCATTTGAAGCCATTTTGCACCATAAACCACCCCACCATGAGTTTACGGTCGTTAACTCATGGGGAATGGGTGTTATGGTCCGAAAATTCTTGTATGAGTTTACTCTTGGGGAGTAAACTCAAATTCCAAGTCCCTAGTGTCAATACACGTCCGTAGATGTCACCCGGGTCACTCCAAACACTCGTTTTGATGTGTTTTCGCTCATTGGAGTGTAATATCATATCTAATTAGTATTGATAAATATAATTAGATATATTTGTATATCATTTCATAATCCATAGGAATCTTGTGCGTTCGCTAACCTAGAACTGACTTTTAGGATCCAAACTGACACGTTTCTCAACCGGTGAGTTTATACCCCTACCCCTTTTTCAATGGTTTTTAAATGTTTTCAGGGGGGGAGGGGGGAATACAAGTAAAGGTACAAGGATATCTTGTACTTAAATTCATTATTTCATTTTAAATGGTTTCATAATTCTCACACTTTTAAGAATTGAAAACTTACTAACAAACTGTTTTAACTTGCAGAGTTGTTTATTCAAACTGATTTTCAATTCTTATTGTATATTGTTATGTTGTATACTTTACAATTGATTGTCCATACTTATATTGATTGAGATTATAAATCATATGTAAAGTCTGTAATAAAATACCCTAGGCACGAGTATAAAAGACAGACACCATCAGAAAACATAAAACATCTGTATGTTCTTAACAATACACCTAGGCTCGAGTGTGAAAGATAAACACCATCATGACACACTAATCAATTGTAACGTCTTTAATAATACACCTTGGATCGAGTGTAAAGGATAATCACCATAAGATAACACACATAGATATCATTTGTTACGTCCTTAATAATACACCTAAGATCGAGTGTAAAGGACAGTCATCATTAGATAACACCTAGGCTCGAGTGTAATGTCCTTAATAAAACACCTAGGCATCGAGTGTAAAGGACATGATCCATTAGAACTTAGATAGTGATAGATACTACTTCCCTAGGAATGAGAAGTAAAGGGAAATCTTAAAGATTGGAGACACGTCCTATGTAACACTTCCTTGGCTCGAGAGAGTGGAGGACTACCCCTGTAACCAGAATCTCCGAACGTAGGAGAGCGTGACTTGAGTGTATAGATCTATACGGGACTGACAATCCCGCACCTGGCTGCTAGCTACAGCCGAACTGAAAGGTTCAAGGGTGACGAAAGTCATAAAAAGGATACTGGCCACGACCCGAGTCATATCTAGTCTAAAGTATGGTTAAGGACTCGCAATCAGGATTATTAATGCTTTACACTTATTTACTAGTTTTATGTACGTAGTAAAACTAATGTACGTTTGAGGATAATTAGAATCGGTAACAGTTCACACACACACACATTCAGGAAAACATGGGGTTTTCCTGGGGACAACATTGAACATCATCGGAATTGGTAATAGTTCACACACACACATGTAGGAAAATATAGGATTTTCCTGAGTAATAGTAGTACATACCCAGAAAAGGTATAACAGGTTATATAGCTAAACTTTACAATTCACAAGAACAATCATGTTTTCAGTATACATCTTTTACATTACAATTTGGATTTACTATCTAACACTTATGAAAATATGGGATTTTCTTGGTTAATCACTTTTTCAGGAAACTAAAGGAGCTCGTTCTTTTCATAAAACAAACCGCTTATGAACTCACCAGCTTTATGCTAATTTTCAAACCACTTGTATTCTCAGGTCCGCATTAGACAGGTACCCGACGATCACTTTTGATGAAGACGGAATGCGTAGAAGACTCGTCTTTGTTTTGTTTAAACTATGTATCTATGAAACTTGTACTACTTTACTTTTCAACTGATGTAATGAAATCTATGTAATGTAATGTAACGTTTTGTGTTTTACTTCGCTTACTATGTACATTGGTTATGATATTCACATGAAGTCACCTCCACCCTGAGACGTTTCCGCCTTCGGTTTCGGGGTGTGACATAAAAACTACACTAACTCTTGAATATTTGTTTGTCAAGAAATGTTTATTGACAAGAGAATCTTATATGCCAAGGAGTCAGTGGGAGTCTCAATGGTCTTGAAAAGTTTCATGAACAAATAAAAATAAACCTTATCTTTCATCACTGTCACACAACTTGAGATTTACAACCTATCGTGTTGACACTATCTTGTTTCTGTGCCGTTCCAATTAAGTTAATTATGCATGTGAGCCCTACGAGTTCTCATTTGAATTCATAAAAGGCACGAACCTTGAGCAATTAAAAGTACGTTGACATGAAAGGGTGAGCTGTTTAACTGCTTGGAAGACATGGTGGGTAGCCGTGTTACCATAAGGCAAGAAATCAAGATTAAGAAAGTTCGGTCCATATGAGTTTGAATTTGTCACAAACTTTGGTTTTGACAAATTCACATGGATAGGAACACACACATACACCATTAAATCTATGTGTCATAAGATTCCCTCCTTCATGAAAATGATTGTGAGGAAATGCTTTCACTAAGAGAGATTTTAAGAAGATAACAATTGCAAAATTGTATTCCCGAATTCGATTATGGTTACGGTATCCCTTTCCATGATTCGAATTGTGAGATTTGGCAATTAGTCTTAATGGTTTAGACACACATACGAGCTATCTAAAGGAAAGGTGTATAAGCTTAGATAAAGGATTATCAAAGCATTAGGTATTAGAAACATGAACTTAAGGAATTCAACAAGTATTGTTTTTCTTGAAGTTAAGTTGGTTTCTGAATACATGTCAAAGCTAGTGGGAGCATAAGCATTATGTTTATAATAATAATCATGATAGGGGAGCATAAGTGTTATGATTGTATGATTATTATGGAAAGTATTGCAAGTTAGCAATATTAATTATAGAAAACAAGAGTTATACTTTGCAGAGTCGCAATAGTCGAAAAGTTGTTTTGCTATAATTAAGGGAGAGAATATTATGCTTCATTTCAAATCTAAGGCTTAGGTTGTGGAATGTTAATAATTTAGTCAAGGAAACATAGTGTGTTGACAAATTTCGATTATGATTACGGCATTCTCTTCATAGTTCGAATTTTGAGAACATAGCACATAAAATATTATGGCAGAAGATTGATAAAGTATCAAATCTTTATGTAAGACGTTTTGCATCGGGTCCCATATGCTTTGGGTATAGGATCGATTGAAAATGCTATAATATTTGACCATTCTAAAATTTTCCAAATGTCTAGCGCATTTAGAGGAAAGAAGGACTAGAATCGGTTTTGACTAAGATAATTAAACAACTA
This sequence comes from Lactuca saligna, assembly GCF_052625555.1. Taxonomy (NCBI): domain Eukaryota; kingdom Viridiplantae; phylum Streptophyta; class Magnoliopsida; order Asterales; family Asteraceae; genus Lactuca; species Lactuca saligna. The sequence goes on from NC_136422.1 coordinate 118,028,673, forward strand.
TCAAAGGACAATCCAAAGTTCGTCGAGGATTGGTCGCTTGTGAGTAGTTGGAAGTATAGTATTGGATGGACCATATCGACATTATTATGAATAGATAAGATTCTGTTAAGAATAAATTGTCATATGGTAAGTATGGAAAGGTTGCCATATTGGGAGTTAAATATTGAGAATCGATGTCTAGATTAGAAACATTATGCAAAAGGATGTTCAAAGAAATGTACTTTGAGTGAGAGACATCACGTCTATGGAATTGTATTGTAACAATCATAGAGAACTTTGTAATTTCATTGGCAATAGTCATTGTGACCTTAGTGCAGTGATATTACAAAAGAATCATTGCATAAAATGTTAGAATCTAACATATTCTATAAGTGACAAGAATTTGATATTCTTACACTTGTGATATGGATTGGGAGTTGTGAAATGAGTACGATTGGAAATGTGTTCATTTGATCCATTTCACAAAGTAAGAACCATAGGTAAACATTGTGTGCATGCTGAGAGCATGGGACAAGTGTTGTAATAATTCAAGTAAGAAGTTGATTACCCGAAACAGCAAATAATGAGTAATCGATATGGTGATAAGTAAAAGGTGTTTTATTTATACTCAAAAGTTTGAGGCCATATGGGATTAGTATTATCCTTGTGTTTCACTTTTCATGTTTTGACATCCTGAATAATTTAATTGGTTCAGAACAGTCAAATTATTCAAACGGGCCACAGTCGTTCATATATTGGAAGTAGATATGAATGAAGACTATCGTGAATTGGTGTGTGGATTGTCTAAAGAGCATTAGACATAAGCAAATGTTTGCTTCAACGTTCATGAGTGCTTATGAATATGATTTGAGCATTGGATTAAACTCACGCTCACTTGGATCACTTCATGGATTTTATCATGAGTGATTGGTGAGACGATAACATCTTATATTCTTGAAACCGAGATGTGTGAGTTGTATCTCGTGAGTTGGTTTCACATTGATAATATGTAAACGCACTAGTAACTTGGTGTCATAAAACATATTGTTGCGTGTAATTCAGTAAGTGAGTGCAAGCGAACATTGAGTCAAAGTTTATCCGTTCCTTTCATCCAAAGTAGGATAAAAGTGATATCTTTCGGCCCCTTGATGATTTAGTGATGACATACGTAAATGCTCAGCCGGGCTAGGGCTAGTTTGATTTGTTCAATTAGTCAGTCGTCATAAATCGGAAGTCGAGAAACGGTACAGAGAGAATGATTAGAAACCATGTCTTATACAATATCTAGAATGGAGGAATATATGATCCCTTATCTAAAGGACACGCGCAATTGATGAGATCAGAGTTGACAGCGGCTTTGGAAAGCTACGATTACATATTAGGATCTGAAGTCATCCGCGGAATAGCTATTAGACTTATCCAAGTGGGAGACTGTTGGATTAGTGTCTAAGTTCATAACTATTTTGGTATGTACTTGACCCGATGATGCATGGTCCTTTTGGGTTGCCTTCACCAAAGCAACTTGATAGGATGAATTATGGAGAGAAAGGATAAATATGATTTATTAATATATTATGGGTATAGTATATTAAAGGAGAAATCATATTGTTTAATTAATATTAGTCAACAATTAATAAGAATTAAGTTTGTGACTAAAAGAGATTAATTAAACTTAAGGGACTGGAATTGTAATTATAAGATAATTCCATTTAGGCTATGTATTGCCTTATATTATAAGGTTGGACGAATTCTATGGGGAAACCCATTGGAAATCATCCAAGGCCTTTAAGGAAAGGATTCCAAGGGTTGCTTAGGGCTTAAGCATCCAAATTAGCATTTCCTTGTTAGATAACCCTAATAGCCTCACTATTTAAAGTGCCCTTGTAACGACCCAAAATTTAAGACCAAAAATTTCTTTTAATAAACCATTACTTAAAGTAAAGTCATCATTCCAAAACATAATATGAGTATAAGTTTTCAAACACATGTTCATTATCAGAGTAACATTCCCAGGCTGTCTAATCTATGGTGTGTGTCATGCGATCACCCCGAGCTCTTCCCTCCGTTACCGGAAGTACCTGAAACCAAAACAGAAAATCGTAAGCATGAAGCTTAGTGAGTTCCCCAACCTACCACATACCATGCATAACCACATATTGCACATACTGGGCCACGGTCGTTATCTTGGGCCTCGCCCCTACCTCGGGCCTCGCCCGCTACAACGGCCCCGCCGCTCCAAGCCCCGCCTGGCTTCGAGCCCCACTCGGATACAGATCTGTTTTACTTAGGCCTCGCCTGTCACAGGGCCTCCCCCAACAATAAATAATAAAACATAAACATTTCACAACACATAACTAAACACATGCAACTGGTTCTATCCTAAGGCCTCGCCTATCCTGGGCCTCGCCCATGTCCTGCTACTGATGAGTCATGGAACCCCGTCCACGCTCCTAATGGTAGTGAGGTACGGGCCTAGCCCACTCTCACTCGTGTTCTAGTTTGGGCCTCGCCCCTGTTATGCTACTAAGGAGATATGGAACCCCATCCACACTCTGCTATTGGTGAGATACGGGACCTCACCCACACTCACCTCCCTACCAGGCACATACATGTATCACACAGACAGCAAGTATAATCTAGCATATAAACAAAACCTTGGGCACCCGCCCGCTATTACTGGACCTCGTCCTAAATATCATACTAGCATACTGTGCCTAGGGCTAACCCCCTGGTCTTCTACTCATAACTACATGGGCCGACATTGTGGCCTTAGACCCACTCACACAAAGGGAAACTCACCTTCACTGGCTGAACTTGTTGATGATCTCACTAGCTGCTGCCCGACAACTCACGGAACTCCTGCTCCCCTTGCTCCCCGAACTACCAATATCAATGCAACACTGAGTCTAACTGATCCCCGAAAGACAACCAAGTCAACCCTGGTCAAGGTCAAAGTCTTGGTCAAAGTCAATCTTCCAGGTCAACCCTACTCGACGAGTCACCCTACTCACTCGCCGAGTTTAAAATGATCAAATTCCTTCCATTCGCGACTCGACTCGCCGAGTCAGTTCATGACTCACCGAGTCTACCGATTTCTGAGTCCTAACATGTCCAACTCACTGAGTCTCCACCCGACTCACTGATTCGAGTCTCAACTCGAAGGGTTTGGGGTTTCGCAACCTGACTCGCCGAGTACAAGGCAATCTTCATACGAATCGACGAGTTGTTCATCCCACTCGTCGAGTTTCTCCACAACTTCATGCTACTTGTCGAGTCCACTCAAAGGACTCGTCGAGTCCCTTCAGTTCTCCTTACATGCAGAGGACTTTTGAGTCATGCATGAACTCCAAACTGTAGATCTACCCTTCCCAAGCCTATTCCTCACGTAAAGTTGCAAACTTTACGTGTAGAGAAGGAGATCTAGGCAAAATATGCCATAAACTAGGGTTTATGGTCAAGGGGCTTCAAAATCAATTCAAGGGCTGATACTTTACGGGGTTTTAGATCAAAATAAGCATGGTTCTGAGGTAACAACCTCAGATCTGAACCCCTAGCTCGAAAGGTCACTCTTATGCCATGAATGCCCAAATACACACATAGATCTAGGTGCAAATAAGGGAAAATAGCAGCTTGTTACCTCCAAGATGAACACCACTAAAGTAGATCTCGGATCTACACCTCCTCCTTTGAAGCAAGCTTCTTGATCTTCAAGTTCCTTTCCCAAAGTTCCTTCCTCCAAGCTATATCTCTCAAATTATGGAAGCTCTCACGAAATCAACGGTGTACTGGTTCTCTAGGGTGATATGGGGGCTGAGGGAGGCACATAACACCCTTTAAATAGCGTACAACTCCCGGGATTAGGGTTTTCCTCGTTCAGACCAGACTCACCGAGTCACCTTGGACGACTCGCCGAGTCGGTCGCTTACTCTTCGACCCGGATCCCACTCGGACTCGCCGAGTCCCTCCTTGGACTCGCCGAGTGTAACCTTAAAATTAGGGCTTTTCTTTCCTTTCTTGGCCTTCAAAACTTTGGGTGTTACAACTCTCCCCCACTTAAACTAAACTTCGTCCTCGAAGTTTACTATACTCTACTACCTGCGATCTGCCTCCAATACCCCACCATCCATTCTAACACCAGTTGCCTAACTTTGCTGGCCTTCCGCTCAGTCATTCAGACTAACGTCAATCCTTACCGATAATAATCTCGGGTGCATCCTGACCTTGAACATCCTGGAAACACAACTTACTCAACCGACAATCTTTATGGTATTCTCCGAGTACTGCAACATAAGGATTCACCGCTTCTTTCCTTGCGCGATTTCCTTGCCTTCCCAAGGAAACGTTCCATAACCATTTATCTCCTCTGCCACTGTGAAGACCCTATCTTCACCCAATCTATTACTCCCGCTACTCTTTACGGGTCATCATTGCCAGTATCCACTTGGCATTCTTTCTACTATCATTCGGTGTCGAGCACCCCATGATCGACTAACTGAATTCCACCATACTCTGCATCCCTGCACTGCTACTGACTAGAAATCCTGTTATTCCTTATCTGGCTTCCGGATGAACTGAGACCATCCTGGTCCCTACCAACCTATCAATATCTGGATTACCGACTCTCACCGATTGCTGACCCTGCACAACCACTAGTCGCTCCCAGCGACATTCGAAGAAACTTTTGCCACCTATATTGCTCAATCTATTCTACCATGCTGACAATACAATTTCCCGGGATCCCCGATCCCCTTATGTAGACACTAAGATCCTTACCAGGTCCCACTTGTGCTGCTAAAACTCACGGGCCTCGCCCACGGGTCTCACCTAACCATACTACTAAGCAACCCTGCTCTCAGGTCTCACCTCTACTTCTATTCTCATACGGGCCTCGCCCACGGGTCTCACCCGAATATATCCTAGAGCGGTCTCTCCTAAGGTTTCACCTCTCAATGGCTATACAGGCAACTCCTTACCATTCTCATCCATTACCCATTCCGATCCCTATCTGAATGCTAGGAGATAAGGGCCTCACCCCGACTCCGCCAACGAAGCTACTACGGAATGCTACGGCTGCCCCGTAGTCTGACAACACTTCCCACCACTGACTGCTGCTGAAGCAAGCCGAGGCTCTCCCGCCACTCTTCTATGCTCTAGATGCTACTTCTGCCACTGATTGCTAACACAAAAACATCTCCTGCTATTTGACGTCAAGATCTCCATTCCGACTCACACGAGTCCTACAGGCGACCCTTCAACCTGAATCCAAACCACATACTCACCATTACCCTTTACACGCACAGACTGATGGGGAGTTTCTCAAACTCCCAACCCTGAACTACTCCATCCATCAAACGCTAAACTCCCTCTTTTCCTTCTCAGAAGTTGCATACTCGTTCTGGATTTGCGTGCTCTTACCCTTGTTCATTCGAAGGATTCTCCCCCACTTCGATCCTGCTCACACCTAGCTGCTCAATGAATAGAATTCCAAATCCTTGCTAAGGTTCCAGAATTAATCTGCTGAGGAATCCCATGCTTACCGCAGCTAGGGATCTAACCAGTCCATTTCGAAAACTTATACGGCTTTGAACTAGCGAGACATACCGAGTCCCTCCAAGGCATGCTACAAATACTGCACCCTAAGTAACCTTCTTCGATAAAACCCATCCCTTAACTACTAACCAAATATCCAAGGTATGCAAATGGCATATAACTCGATCACAACCAAACTGATCAATGAAATGCTCATATAGATAATGATACAGAACCATAACAATATAACATCATGCACAAACAGAAGAACTGAAAATGGAAAATCGCATACCTGCAATGTCCGGCATTGCTAGCGTCTCCAAGGTAGCCATCTGAAAAGCCCTGCCTCCTACCGTAGGCGTCTCCGCACGGCCCTGACGGTCGTCTGTGATCCTCAAAGTTGCAGGGGCAGGTGCCATCACCCGTCCTGCTGAAAGCAAACTGGGGCACTGGGCCTTCTTGTGGCCCCGCTGATTGCAGTGAAAACATATCAAGTCTGATCCCTGAGTGATGGTAACAGTACAATCTCTGCTAAAATGACTAGTCCGACCACACCTAAAGCAACCAGACTCACCACCACTACCACTCCTGCACGCGCCCCCATGCGTCCTACCACACCTTCCGCATCGACTGTGATCTTGATGATCCCTCGATCTTTAATCCGATCCCTTGGGCCTTTTGCCCGAACTCGCGGCTACCTGAACCTTATCCGGCTTCCTTTTCCGGATCTGCTCCAAATCAATTTCCCTCTCCCTGTCCCGAGAAATCATATCATCCAGCGTCTTACAACCGGACCTGCTCACGAACTCCCTGATGTCATCCCTCAGCATCTCGTGATATCATGCCTTCTTCATCTCCTCATTCGCGACATACTGCGGAACAAGAAGGGCTCTCTCCCTGAACTTGGCGGTGATCTCCGCCACAGTCTCAGTAGTCTGCGTCAAATTCTGAAACTCCCGGGCCAACTACTGCACCTCAATAATCGGTGAAAACTCCGCCCTGAACCTAGCTGAGAAATCACTCCAAGTCATCGCGTCCAACGTGGCATCATCACCCAAAGCATGACCAATCTCTTCCCACCAATCCCTCGCTCTGTCCTTCAGAAGACAGGAAGCGAGTCTGACCTTGTCCTCCTCAGGATACCGGCTCGTACGGAATGCATTGGCAACATCAGCCAACCATCTGCTACTAGCGATAGGGTCCCTAGCCCCATGATAATCTGTTGCCCCGCAATCCCTGAACTCCTGAAATGTCAAGGTACGCGCTCCCAACAAAGCCATCATCTCAGTACGGAAGGCTCCAAGCCTCTCATCCAAAATCTCCAATATACCCTCCTTGACCGTGCCAAAGATCACAGGAGTCTAAGCTAGAACACTGCATGTAACCTCGGCTGATATCAACTCTCTCATCCGCTCCTCGAGCTGCTCGGCCCCTAAACCCGAACCCAATCCCTCTCCGGCGCCTGATCCGCCCGCTGGTCCGTCTCGCAATGTCACCATACTGAAACATATAACATAACCATTATCAGAATACCCCTCACTGCTGCGAGACCAAACATACTCACCACCAGGTTCCCAGTCTTGTCTTGGCCTTTCCCGAATCGAGTACGGATCCTCTGCTTTCAGTAGTACAGGCCCATACTACCTTCCACATCTATCCGTACTTTTCTCAAGAACTGCTTTGACTCCTCCAGGTCCCTTTTCTACTACTACTGCTCCCAGCACTACCTCATCCTAGGCTAACCCTAGGGAAACCTTTGACTAAATTCAAACCAGTCCTCAGCTGCTGAAGGCCTCCTCGCGATGCCAATTAGCCATCACCTGGATACCATCACATGTGACGAGGCTCAGATAATCCTTCAAGTAAAAGACTCGTTCCTACAACGGTTGGACTCAAACAAGAGCTTCACAATAGGACCAAATCCAACACTCTGAGATTATTCAACCCTGATCACATGTGGCATGACGTATCCACCGAATGGCTAACTCCCATCACTCAGAATCCCACAATGCACAAAGCAAGCAGCATTCAGACAAGGGAAAATCTAACCATAACATACTCAAGCAATCATATCCACATAGCAACAATCTGAACTAGCATGCAACACAACTCATAAACTCAGGCATAACCTAATTAGGCTATCCTACTACTAACTATTCAGCACTATCATACAGATCAAAAGCACATATAACAGGCAAATAAGGCATCCTCCCTAGATCCTTAGTCCTAATCTAGCATGTTGTTCTATTAACTGATAATCAAAACATAAACTTGTATGGGTATTGGGGTACTTACTTGAGCTCGGTTGATTGCATGCACCACACCTCTTTTCTCCTTTCAAAGTTTTTATCTTTCTAAATTCTTTTGCTTTTCTAAAACTTTTTTCTTTCTTAAAACTCCCTTTTTACAAAACTGTCTTTTCATTTTGAAAACTTCTTTACCAATTCCTCAGTTTGAGTTCAAACACACCCGCGAGCATGTCCGAATCCCTCAAACCAAGGCTCTGATACCAACTTGTAACGACCCAAATTTTAAGACCAAAAATTTCTTTTAATAAACCATTAATTAAAGTAAAGTCATCATTCCAAAACATAATATGAGTATAAGTTTTCAAACACATGTTCATTATCAGAGTAAAAATTCCCAGGCTGTCTAATCTATGGTGTGTGCCATGCGATCACCCCGAGCTCTTCCCTCCGCTACCGGAAGTACCTGAAACCAAAACTGAAAACCGTAAGCACGAAGCTTAGTGAGTTCCCCACCCTACCAGATACCATGCATAACCACATATTGCACATACTGGGCCACGCTTGCTATCTTGGGCCTCGCCCCCTACTAAGGCCCGCTACAACAGCCCCGCCGCTCCAGGCCCCGCCTGGTTTCGAGCCCCGCTCGCATACAGATCTGTTTTACTTAGGCCTCGCCTGTCACAGGGCCTCGCCCACCAACAAATAATAACACATAAACATTTCACAACACATAACTAAACACATGCAACTAGTTCTGTCCTAAGGCCTCGCCTATCCTGGGCCTTGCCCATGCCCTGCTACTGATGAGTCATGGAACCCCGTCCACGCTCCTAATGGTAGTGAGGTATGGGCCTAGCCCACTCTCACTCTTATTCTAGTTTGGGCCTCCCCCTGTTCTGCTACTAATGAGATATGGAACCCCATCCACACTCTGCTATTGGTGAGATACGGGACCACGCCCACACTCACCTCCCTACCAGGCACATACATGTATCACACAGACAACAAGTATAATCTAGCATATAAACAAAACCTTGGGCACCCGCCCGCTATTACTCGACCTCGTCCTGAATATCGTACTATCATACTGTGCCTAGGGCTAACCCCCGGGTCTTCTAGTCATAACTACATGGGCCGGCATTGTGGCCTTAGACCCATTCACACAAAGGGAAACTCACCTGCACTGGCTGAACTTGCTGATGATCTCACTAGCTGCTGCCCGACAACTCACGGAACTCCTGCTCCCCTTGCTCCCCGAACTACCAATACCAATGCAACACTGAGTCTAACTGACCCCCGAAAGACAACCAAGTCAACCCTGGTCAAGGACAAAGTCCTGGTCAAAGTCAACCTTCCAGGTCAATCCTACTCGCCGACTCACCCTACTGACTCGCCGAGTTCAAAATGATCAGATTCCTTCCATTCGCGACTCGACTCGCCGAGTCAGTTCATGACTCGCCGAGTCTACCGATTTCCGAGTCATGACCTGTCCAACTCACTGAGTCTCCACCCGACTCACTGATTCGAGTCTCAACTCGAAGGGTTTGGGGTTTCGTGACTTGACTTGCCGAGTCCAAGAACAGACTCGTCGAGTACAAGGCAATCTTCATACGACTCGACGAGTTGTTCATCCCACTCATCGAGTTTCTCCACAACTTCATGCTACTCATCGAGTCTACTCAAAGGACTCGCCGAGTCCCTTCAGTTCTCCTTACATGCAGAGGACTTTTGAGTTATGCATGGACTCCAAATTGTAGATCTACCCTTCCCAAGCCTATTCCTCACGTAAAGTTGCAAACTTTACGTGTAGGGAAGGAGATCTAGGCAAAATATGCCATAAACTAGGGTTTAAGGCCAAGGGGCTTCAAAATCAATTCAAGGGCTGATACTTTATGGGGTTTTAGATCAAACTAAGCATGGATCTGAGCTAACAACCTCATATCTGAACCCCTAGCTCGAAAGGTCACTCTTATGCCATGAATGCCCAAATACACACATAGATCTAGGTGCAAAGAAAGGAAAATAGCAGCTTGTTACCTCCAAGATGAACACCACTGAAGTAGATCTCAGATCTACACCTTCTCCTTTGAAGTAACCTTCTTGATCTTCAAGTTCCTTTCCCAAAGCTCCTTCCTCCAAGCTATATCTCTCAAATTATGGAAGCTCTCACGAAATCAAGGGTGTATTGGTTCTCTAGGGTGATATGGGGGCTGAGGGAGGGACATAACACCCTTTAAATAGGGTACAACTCCCAGGATTAAGGTTTTCCTTATTCAGACTAGACTCGTTGAGTCACCTTGGCCGACTCGCCGAGTCGGTCACTTACTCTTCGACCCGGATCCCGCTCGGACTCGCCGAGTCCCTCCTTGGACTCGCCGAGTCTACCCTTAAAATTAAGGCTTTTCTTTCCTTTCTTGGACTTCAAAACTTTGGGTGTTACAGCCCTTATGCCTCAAAAACGTAAACAAGCTTCCTTCTAGGGTTTCCATACGTTTTTGATAGCCTCCTTCTCTTCTCTTCTTCATCCTCTTGCTCTTGGTGTTTGTGAACCATTTGAGGAGTGACATTTGTGACTCTAAGCTTTCTAAAGTCATTACAAGAAGGAATTGTGATTGTTATTGCTACATAACAATCAAGGTAATATCTTAAACCCATTATTTATATGTTATATTAATCATCATATACTAGATCTAGGGTTTATAGTCTTGGATAAATTCCATGTACAATAAAGAAATCCAGATCCAAGCATTGGGGTTTGTATGAGCACATAGGATGTCCTTATGACCAAAACCCATCATAACATATACCATATAATCACACAAATTTTAGCATAAGGGCATTTTAGTCAATTAACCTATATTAAAAGAGGAAATTTTCGGATTTTTAGGGATAATTAATTCCTTTATTTTTAAAAATCTGAATATTTTAAATTAATTCAAAATTAGAAATTCGCTTTTATTCTATCAGAATTGTAGAATGTTAATTATAAACTAGTAAATATATCCGTCGATTATATTCTGTCAGAATGACAGAATGCCAACCATAAACTAGCAAATACATTCTAAAAAGAATACACAAAATGAATTCTTGAACTAATAATATCCAAATAGTTACATTGTATGATTATGATTCATTGAATAATAACAACATTCTGAAAGAAAAAAGAAAAAAACATCACAATCTAACAAAAACACTAATCTATTCTAATAGAATATTATTTTTTAGCAACACTTTATACATTGTAGCATAACACATTATGGAATAATACACTCTCGTTCTCTATGTTTTCTTTCTTCTCCACATCAATGTTAGCCTCTTCAAAACCTAAATCCACAAAGAAAACATAATCAAGTTTCAAAAATTTAAAAATTCAATGCATTCTAAGAGAATAAAATCTATAAATTCTGACATAATGTACTTGTTGCTGACAATTATTCTCAAACATTCTAACAAAATACATCTATATAAAATAAATTCATATAGAATACATTACCATCAACGACAAAAACAAACGTTGGTTGAATCGTCAACACACATCTGCATTCGTTCCCGATCAAGAACACAAGAAACAAACACCCATGACTTCCCCTGTCAAATACCAAAACCCAAACAAACCATGAGTTATGTTCAAACAATCAAACCCATATACCTTTCATTATCATAATTTTCTCCAGGAAAACCGAAACACAAATTCCTTCCTTTGATTTCTATCAAGCAATCAAACAAAAACAAAAAGAAGAAAAAGAGTTTTCTTTTACCTGTTGGCACAGTTCACCGGAGAAGAAAAAGTCGTGATCCACGAGCACCACATAACCACCCTTGTGACTGCTTCCCACCAAGTTCCTCTTCTCGAGCAGGCAAAGACAGAGGACCGAAGTTGTTTCTCCCCTTTCGTGATGGATACCGATCGAACCAGAAAAGAAAAGAGATTGCAGACGCAGCCCTTCCTGCCGGCTATCCCTCCCTCGGACGGAGCTGCTTCGCCAACTCCGATACCCCACCTCGGTTTGCATCTTTAGTTTGGTTTCTTCACCGATCAACTGTAGACGAAGACCTCGACTTCTTTACAGCCTTTTCCCTTTGGCCTCGTCGACATAACTAGGTTGATGGTGCTGGTGTTGATGCCGATGATGAAGTGTTCAACCACAAACATAACTAGGTCAAATATATTTAGTTTAATTCCTTAATTGAATGAATAGTTTATTTCCTTAATTGAATGATTTCCATTAAATAATTTCCTTAAATAAAAGTACAAAAGGTCCAAAATACCCTTTAATGATTTAGTTAATTATTTATTATTTCTTGAATTCTCATTGGTGCATTTAGGCACATACTACTTGCTTAAAACATTTGAACCTAACTCTCTCTCTCTCTCTATATATATATATATATATATATATATATATATATATATATATATATATATATATATATATATATATATATATATATATATATATATATATATATATATCTTTACTATATTATTAAAAATATTGCCTATTTCTTGAAATTTAAGAGGTATACCTATCACAACATGATGTACAATCTTATTAAGCTTACAATGTGTAACTAATCGATTGTTTACCCTATCTTGACCGTAAGATCCTCGACATAACATCTCTTTCTCTCTTCTTACTCGCTTTTAATTTCCAGTGGACCTTTAGTACCACCGCCCTCTTTACTCTCTTTCTGCCGCCACTACAACCTATAGAATGTCACCGGACATCCCTTCCTCCATTTACTATCATGTGCTCACTCAAATGCTCATCCTTCTACACTGGATGATAGACACCCTGCAATTCTACTTTTCTCTACCTCTATTTCTCCCCTCAAAACCATAACCGCACATGTGTCTGCTCAAGAAAACAATAATGAACATCCAACTTTTAAAACCCTAATATAGTCACCGCTATTGCCACCCTCTCTATCACTCATATTATACCTTCTTTCAAGAAGAGAAACCCTAACTCTATCATGTCATCCCCATCAACGCCAACGAATATGCTTCTACTTATGTCTCAAGCCGAACATTGGTTGAAGCTTAGTCATCTGAGAAGTTAACTTGATTAAACAAATGTTTTTTGTTCTAAGGATACCTCTAAATTATAGGTACCAATTTGTTTCATGATTATTGAATTGTTTTCAGTGCATTGTTGGTTCTATTCAATGATTTTCTTATTAATTGGAAGTTTATTTCATATTGCACGCCATGTGTTCGATGAAATGTTCGATTCCAAAGGTACATGAAGTGATGCTTGCTATATGTTTTTTATTCATTTCAATAGGGTTTGATTATTTGATAATGCCCTTCATGAGTGATGATCAGACCCAAGTGAGGCTAAAATATTTGCTTATTAATATAATAAATTCTAAAATTAATTGTTATGGCAGGATGAATACTGGTCAACTTAATCAAAAGTTGAAGGTCTTGTTAGAGTTCTAGCTGAAACTGAAGTTCTACCTGATTCTAATAAACTTTAGAAGGTTTGTGTCCTATTATTGGTGTTTGATCATCTACTCGTGCCCCGTTAATGTTGAAGGTGTTGTTAGAGTTGCAGTTGAAACTGAAGTTCTATCTAGGTTTTTTAAATCCATACTGTGGGCATATGCTTTCACCTCTCTTCATTATTGGTGTTTGATCATCTACCCGTGCCACATTAAATTTCTCTATAATATGTGGGCTTAGACCTACCCAACTGCTATTAAACTTATAGCCATCTCTATCAACAAATTTCGGTCATATGATTCAGAAGCCTCCCTAATTTTTCTTTCAACATATATAATGGGATGGCTTGCATAACTCGATATGTACATCTCCAAGTCCACAGATGTAGCTTCGTTTGAAAATGTTGAGAACATATGCATTTTATATATAAATTAATGACTCACTGCCAAAATCACATCCATGTACTATGTTTCTTACTAATTTTTTGTAAGTACTACAATCTGTTTCATTACAACTTTTTGGTATAAGAGACACCCCTTTTCTCACGATCTTCAAGAATCTTTTCTTTATTTGAGGGAACCAAGAAATTTTTAATAATGACCTTTCTTTATTGTTATGTATTTGTGTGTTTTTACTTAAACTCTATGATTTTCTTCTTGGCAGCGTAGGTTAATAGTGTGAATAACCTGACCAAGTTGCTAATAAGTGGTTATTTTGTGGTAAGTTTATCTTTCTAACATCACGTATGCATCCTAATTTTTATTATTGCTAATGTATGTGGTAAAATTAAAGGGATTGAATATGTATGGTATACTATGATCTATCTGTTAGATTTTTAATCCTTCCTTTATGATTGACATGTAGTTTTTATGCCTTATGATTACTTATTACTTAAAATTACTTCTCTGAATAACTGTCTATTATTGGTTGTTCAGAGTAAAGCTATCCAAAAAACTATAATATAAATAAAGCTTTATGAGTTTTTTTTCTTAAAATAAGGAAACAATGAAGCTAATAAATTTTATGATATGTAAGTGTGATTAGGTTAATCAGATTTTGCTTCTATTTAGTGTGGTAAAAAATATTTATGATGTGTAAGTTTTGTTGCAATTTTTTACCAATTATGTAATTTGATTTATCTCTATTAAAAAGGTTTGATGAAACAACGGAGCAAATCTCCGTAGCCTTGCAACAACTATAGGCTATGTGGTTGCTTAAGAAGTTTATAGCAGTCGAATAATCAGTATAACTGAAACCATCCATCATAATTCTTTTGAATATATTTTCCATCTATCATGTTTTGGATTAAATGCATAACAAAGCATCATACTTCCGTTTTTGTGCATCATAGAATCCTAATTTTATTTTTATACTACTATAAGTTCATGGATTTGATATGAAATGTTACAATCTCCTATAACATGTTTGCATTGTGCTTGCAGCGATTGAGCTGTTGTAGATGATCAAGTAGTGAAAATGCCTTTTAGTGATATCATGTGTGCCTTTCTGTTACTGCTAAAGACTTCACTTTTTGCACAAATACTGGTCATATTATATTAAAAGAGGTACATGATGTTGCGCTTTGAATTGCATGATAAATATTTGCAGTTTTATTTTTTTCATGTATATCTATAATAACCACCAAATTCACTTAAGAAAAAGAAAATATTGACATCGAAATAGTAATACATGTTTTTGGGTTAAATGAAAACAATGCAATGTACTTTCATATTTGTTTATCAAGAGCTTGACCTTTGCTGCAGAACTAATTTCATAATTTTACATTAAATCTTTATTTACAACACATGTTAATGGCATTAAGAGATCTTGATAACAGGCAGAACTTCAATGGAATTGTTGAAAACAGCGAATATGAGGATATTGGATGACAACTTTAAGAGGCCATGCTTAATATGCTTTTTCTATATCCATTTTCATATTTCTGGTTAATTCATTTTCAGTTTTTATAAATTTATTCAAACAAAAACCTTCGTTTTTATACAAAAACATTAGACTGTTATTTAAAGGCATAGATACATCCACTTCCAACAAAATATCTTTGAAGGTACAAGTTTGTTTTGATAGGTTCTTTTTTATTATCAAGTTACCTAAAACATAGATTTCGCCTAAATTTAGCTCCAAATTTTAAAAAAGTGGATTTTAGGAAATTTAAGATTGTTAATCATAATTTTTATTATTATTATTATTATTATTATTATTATTTTCTTTGATATTTTTTTAATATTGATGTCATGTATGCAATTGGTGTGTGTTTATGGAAGTTTGCTTATCCACACATATAATAAGATATAATAAGTAAATAATGGTAGAGAATAATTTTTCATGCTATTAAACTTGATGAATAGACTCTAAATCTCAATTGAATTACCAATGAGATTTATGTTAAACCCATTATGCGGACTTTGCTTTTTTAACGATAAATACGTTTTTATAATTTTTCGAGAGATTATTTATGATCTATAGCAACAAAGCGCTTAGTAATGTTTCAGTTCTTTTCTTTTTTGATTTTTAACTTAAAACCAAAACTTCATTTTCCTATAATAATAATAATAATAATAATAATAATAATAATAATAATAATGAAAAAAAATCAACATTCTTATATTTTTAAACTAAAACAATAACATAATTGAACTTCTAAATAATATTCTTTTTTTCTAAGATTAAAAAATTTCCATTATTTCTTCTAAAGATTTAATGATGATTTATCCACCAAATCTAAATCTTGAAAGTATATTCAAGTCCTATATAAAGGTCTCCACATAGGTATCGATTTATCTTTTACCCGTCTGTTTTGACAATACTGATGTATTATTGAATCCTGAAAAAAAAAAAAAACAACAATGACAAAGTCTACATACGCCTCAAATGTGACATATAACGAAGTGTCGCACAATTAAATGATACAACCAAATTAGTGATTATATATGCATTGTTTTGAATCTGGAAAAAAAAGTATCTTCGTCTAGGCATTGATCAGTCGCCTCGCTTGAACTAAGCTCACCGCCTAGACAAATTAAGGGTCTCCACCTAGGCTTCGTTTTATCCGTTACCCATCGACAAAAAAAATAATAAAATAAAATAAAATAAAATAAAGTCATTATACTGAAAAAATGAAGATTTAATCGGGTTTGTAATCAACAATGTATATTTATATAAAAAAGAACAATGTATATTTATTTTTAATCCATAACAACCTTTACTTTTATAAACTTTTTATGCAAAAGGACTAATCACTCTAGAAACTAATTTCTGAAGAAAAAAAAATATTTGCACTAGTTGCTTGGCGCGAGTAAACGGATATATATATATATATATATATATATATATATATATATATATATATATATATATATATATATCTTTACTATATTATTAAAAATATTGCCTATTTCTTGAAATTTAAGAGGTATACCTATCACAACATGATGTACAATCTTATTAAGCTTACAATGTGTAACTAATCGATTGTTTACCCTATCTTGACCGTAAGATCCTCGACATAACATCTCTTTCTCTCTTCTTACTCGCTTTTAATTTCCAGTGGACCTTCAGTACCACCGCCCTCTTTACTCTCTTTCTGCCGCCACTACAACCTATAGAATGTCACCGGACATCCCTTCCTCCATTTACTATCATGTGCTCACTCAAATGCTCATCCTTCTACACTGGATGATAGACACCCTGCAATTCTACTTTTCTCTACCTCTATTTCTCCCCTCAAAACCATAACCGCACATGTGTCTGCTCAAGAAAACAATAATGAACATCCAACTTTTAAAACCCTAATATAGTCACCGCTATTGCCACCCTCTCTATCACTCATATTATACCTTCTTTCAAGACGAGAAACCCTAACTCTATCATGTCATCACCATCAACGCCAACGAATATGTTTCTACTTATGTCTCAAGCCATATATCGGTTCAAGCTTAATCATCTGAGAAGTTGACTAGATTAAAGAAATGTTTTTTGTTCTAAGGATACTTCTAAATTATAGGTACCAATTTGTTTCATGATTATTGAATCGTTTTCAGTGCATTGTTGGTTCTATTCAAAGATTTTCTTATTAATTGGAATTTTATTTCATTATGCACGCCATGTGTTCGATGAAATGTTCGATTCCAAAGGTACATGAAGCGATGCTTGCTATATGTTTTTTATTCATTTTAATAGGGTTTGATTATTTGATAATGCCCTTCATGAGTAATGATCAGACCCAAGTGAGGCTGAAATATTTGCTTATTAATGTAATAAATTCTACAATTAATTGTTATGGCAGGATGAATACTGATCAACTTAATCAAAAGTTGAAGGTGTTGTTAGAGTTGCAGTTGAAACTGAAGTTCTACCTGATCCTAATAAACTTTAGAAGGTTTGTGTCCCATTATTGGTGTTCGATCATCTACCTGTGCCCCGTTAAAGTTGAAGGTGTTGTTAGAGTTACAGTTGAAACTGAAGTTCTATCTGGGTTTTTTAAATCCATACTGTGGGCATATGCATTCACCTCTCTTCATTATTGGTGTTTGATCATCTACCCGTGCCCCATTAAATTTCTCTATAATAGGCGAGCTTAGACCTACCCAACTGCTATTAAACTTATAGCCATCTCTATCAACAAATTCCGGTCATATGATTCAGAAGCCTCCCTAATGTTTCTTTCAACATATATAATGGGATGGTTTGCATAACTCGATATGTACTTTGCCAAGTCCACAGATGTAGCTTCGTTTGAAAATGTTGAGAACATATGCATTTGATATATAAATTAATGACTCACTGCCAAAATCACATCCATGTACTATGTTTCTTTCTAATTTTTTGTAAGTACTACAATCTATTTCATTACAAGTTTTTCATATAAGAGACACCCCTTTTCTCACGATCTTCAAGAACCTTTTCTTTATTTGAGGGAACCAAGAAATTTTTAATAATGACCTTTCTTTATTGTTATGTATTTGTGTGTTTTTACTTAATCTCTATGATTTTCTTCTTGGCAGTGTAGGTTAATAGTGTGAATAACGTGACCAAGTTGCTGATAAGTGGTTATCTTGTGGTAAGTTTATATTTCTAGCATCACGTATGCATCCTAATTTTTATTATTGCTAATGTATGTGGTAAAATCAAATGGATTGAATATGAATGGTATACTATGATCTATCTGTTAGATTTTTAATCCTTCCTTTATGATTGACATGTAGTTTTTATGCCTTCTAATTACTTATTACTTAAAATTACTTCTCCGAATAACTGTCTATCATTGTTTGTTCAGAGTAAAGCTATCCAAAAAACTACAATATAAATAAACCTTTATGAGTTTTTTTTCTTAAAATAAGGAAACAATGAAGCTAATAAATTTTATGACATGTAAGTGTGATTACTTTAATCAGATTTTGCTTCTATTTAGTTTGGTAAAAAACATTTATGGTCTGTAAATTTTGTTGTAATTTTATACCAATTATGTAATTTGATTTATCTTTATTAAAAAGGTTTGATGAAACCAGGGAGCAAATCTCGATTGCCTTGCAACAACTATAGGCAATGTGTTTGCTTAAGAATTCTATAGCAGTCGAATAATCAGTATAACTGAAACCATCCATCATAATTCTTTTGAATATTTTTGCATCTATCACGTTTTGGATTAAATGCATAACAAAGCATCATACTTCCGTTTTTGTGCATCATAGAATCCTAATTTTATTTTTATACTACTATAAATTCATGGATTTGATATGAAATGTTACAGATCTCCTATAAAATGTTTGCATTGTGCTTGCAGCGATTGAGCTGTTGTAGATGATGAAGTAGTGAAAATGTCTTTTAGTGATATCATGTGTGCCTTTCTGCTACTGCTAAAGACTACACTTTTTGCACAAATACTCATCATACTGTAGATCTCAATTGAATTATGAATGAGATTTATGTTAAACCCATTATGTGGACTTTGCTTTTTTAACGACAAATACATTTTTATAAGTTTTCGTGAGATTATTCATGATCTATAGCAACAAAGTGCTTACTAATGTTTCAGTTCTTTTCTTTTTTGATTTTTAACTTAAAACCAAAAGTTCCATTTCCTATTATAATAATAATAATAATAATAATAATAATAGTAATAATAATAATAATTGAAAAAAACAACATCCTTATATTTTTAAACTAAAACAATAATTTAACTTCTAAATAATATTCTTGTTTTCTACGATTAAAAAATTTCCATTATTTCTTTTAAAGATTTAATGATGATTTATCCATCAAATCTAAATCTTGAAAGTATATTCAAGTCCTATATAAAGGTCTCCACATACGTATCGATTTAGCTGTTACCCGTCTGTTTTGACAACACTAATGTGTTACTGAATCCTGAAAAAAAAAATCAACGATGACAAAGTATATATATGCTGTAACATCCCGGAATAGCAAGAGTGGAGTTGAAGGGCTAAAAGTGTAAATCTTGAAGGGCGACTCGGCGAGTCCATGGATGGACTCGGCGAGTAGAGTCGCGAATTTGGTCGTGTGTCAAGCGACCTACTCGGCGAGTCCAAAGATGGACTCAGCGAGTAGGTGCTGGGTGAAGAAAACCCTAAATTCGGGGAATGAGCCCTATATAAAGATCATTATGTTTCCTCTACAGCCTCCTTGATCCCCCTTGAGTCCCAGAAACCCTAATTTCGTGGAGGAACCCCATTGTTGAGCAAATTGGAGCTTGGAGAGGTGTTTGTTGAAGAAATCTTGAAGGAGAAGAGGCTTGGATCAAAGGGCTTTGCTTGGATTCGAGTTTCATTGATGTTGGGGCATTCTTTGGAGGTAATATTTCGTTCTTGGGCTGTGTTCTCTTAGATTCTCATTTTGGGGTTGTGTGGGAAGCTTAGTTGTGTGACATCTTGAGTTTGAAGTATAGATCTGAGGTTGCTACCTCAGATCTGGAGTGGAGAAGATCTTAGGAGCATTAAAGCTCATGTTCGTGTGTTGTTAATGGAGCTATGATGTCCCAAACCTTAGTTCTAAGGTGAATAAGGCCTAGATCTCTTTGGATTCACGTAAAGTTTGCCACTTTACGTGATGGATGGATTGTAGGAGGTTGGATCTATGTTTTGGATCAATTGCATGGCCTGGAGTGCTTCTGAATTGATTCAGACTGGTGATACTCGGCGAGTCACATGGGTGGACTCGACGAGTTGCTTGAAGATGGCCTGGAACTCGGCGAGTTGGAAGAACAACTCGACGAGTAGGTTGAAGATAGCCTCAGACTCGGCGAGTCTTGTCGAAAAGTCCCAATATTTTCTGGTTGAGTCGAGAATCGGTGAGTCAAGGGATGACTCGGTGAGTTGGCTGCGAGTGGACTCAGAGTTGTTGGACTCGGCGAGTCTTGGGGTGACTCGGCGAGTTGGGTCGCTGCTTGAGGGAAGTTCTGAGCATAGGGACTCGGCGAGTCATCGGGTTGACTCGGCGAGTAGGCTCAGTCGGGGGTTGACTTTGACTTTGTACAAGGTTGACCAGTTGTCTTCAAGGGGTATTTTGGTAATTAAGGGTATTTATTGAATTGAATGTTTTGGTGTTCAGTGGAGGAGTTCGTATCAGAGTTGGAGCAGCGGGATCTTATCCTTTCAGCCGACAGTTTCGAGGTGAGTTATCCTCACTATATCAACAGGGTCTAAGGCACCAAGGCCGGCCCTTATCAGATTGAGATCCGGGTAGTTGTTGTTATTTTGTTGTTGTGGTATGCTTGCATCCTGAGAGTTAGGACGGTATATGTTAGAGACCTGATTGAGATCGGTATCCTGAGAGATAGGGAGATGTTATGCTAATGACCTGTTAGGTCGGTATCCTGCTTAGAGTATGTTATGCTATGTGATCTGCTAGATCGGCTTGTTTGAATGTGAACTGTTATATGATTATATGTTTATGTGTACATGGTTGTTTGGACTGGAGATGGGTTGAGGCGGTCCTGTTTTGTGCTGTAGGCCAAGATACTCAGGGCGGACCGGTTGTTCCGAAGGCCCAGCGAGCGGTCCGGATATGTTGTAGGCCCCACGCGGGCGGACCAGACGTGCCGAGGCTCGGAGAGTGGACCAGGCCGACTGAAGGCCCGATGCGGGCGGACCAGTCATACTGTAGACTAAGAGAGTGGACCAGGTGAGTTGAAGACCCAGTGCGGGCGGACCAACCACACTGTAGACTCGAGGTACTTGATTAGACTCGGCGGGTGGACCAGGTGGACTGAAGGCCCGTCATGGCGGACCAGTCCCATAGTAGACCCATTATGCATGACTGTTCTGTGATTCGTTATGAGATACTGCGATATGTGTATGGTATATGAGGTTGGTATTTTGGGGGTATCTCACTAAGCTTTCGGGCTTACAGTTGTGGTTTAATGTTTTTCAGGTTCTTCAGGGAGCAGTGGCAAGGCAAAGGCGTGATCGTACCGTTCCTCGCGTTTATGTTTATAAAATGAACCTGGGAATACTCTGATGAATAATGTATTGAAAACCTTTTGTAATAGTGTTATTAAAGTGGATTGTTTTTGAAAAATTTAAATTGGCTGGATTTTTCGGTTGTTACAAGTTGGTATCAAAGCCTTAGTTTGAGCGAATTGGAGGAACACTTGTGTAACTCCAGTCTCAAATTGAGGAGAGTTTTCAAAAAGAAAAATTAAAATGGTTTTCAAAATAAGTAAAGGAGGATGCGGAGGTACGATCAGCCGGAGCCAGTAAGTAACCCCCCAAGTACCATACATGATATTTGTTTTATTGAGTTTTGATAGAATAGCATGCTAGAGTTAGGCTAGGGATCTTCAGGATTTCTTGATGTGTTGCCTGATTTATGATGCCTGCTAGCCTAGGGTTTCCTTGTGAGAGATTTCTAGTGTTCCTCTAGTTGTGAGGATAGAGCGTTGTTATGTATATTTGTCTCTAGGGTGTTGTGGAAGTACTTCATACAAGTATGGGTAGGTGTGGAAGGTAGTCTGGGCCCGTACTAATGAAAGCACAGGACCCATACGCGTATCGGGAAACCATGACCTCTAGGGCTGGGTTGGGAGTTGGTTCCCGGGATAGTGGGAAGTGTCTGAGATTTCTGGTGGTTTATTTTAAGTATGGAGACTTCAGAACATGCTGGGAGTGGATCCGGGTCAGGATCAGGAGCAAGAGAGGGAGTTCCGGGTGGGTCTGTACAGCCCGAGGTTGTCAGTCAGATGAGTACGCACGATTTGGATGCGAGGATTCGTGAGATCCTGCATGATGAGGTTGTTGCATTGTTTCGGGCTGAGCTGCCTGAGTTGTTTGGGTCGATCAAGACCGCTATGGTGGAGTATTTTGATGAGGGCTATGCAGCTCTCACGGAGACGGCTGCCGCGGCGGCTACAGCAGCTGTAGCAGCGGCAGGGGGAGGAGCTAGTAGAGGTTTTCAGTATCGGGACTTCGATAATACGAAGCCTCCCACCTTTGATGGAGTTCAGGATCCGATCGTTGCTATGAGATGGTTACCAAATGTGGAGGGATGTTTCTTCACGTGTTCATGCCCTGCTGATCAGAGGGTGAGGTGCGCTCTGAACCTGTTAAGGCTCGGGGCAAGGGATTGGTGGAGATTGACCACGGGGTCATACACGGATGCGCAGAGGGATGCGATTTCATGGGATCAGTTCAGAGAGATGTTCAGTACTCGTTATGTTCCGCAGGTCGAGAGGGAGAGGTTGGCTTAGGAGTTCCTCGAGCTGAAGCAGGATTCGGAGTCGGTGACGGAAATCACCAGGATGTTTACTGAGAGGGCGATGTTTTGCCCTGAGTTCGCTTCAGAGCAGGCTCAGATGTCCCGATATCTGAGTATGCTAAAGAGAGACATCAGGCAGTTTGTGTCTGCGCAGAGGTGCGAGACCTTGTTAGAGTTGCAGGAGGCCGCCAGGCGGCGTGAGTTAGAGATTGAGTTGCAGATGCGTGAGCTGAGGCAAGCTCCGGTTCAATCGCAGCCAGTGACGAAGTGGTCTAAGACCGTTGATTTCAGGATGGGAGAGCAGAGTAACCACGTCTGTGGAAAGTGTGGAAGGGGTCACGCCGGAGTCTGTCGGTCCGATGGTGCATGCCGTAAGTGCGAAAAGGATGGGCATTATGCGAGGGATTGTCGGAAATCAGTGTCGGTTCGGGATTTGAGGATCTGTCATCATTGTCATCAGGTTGGACACTTGAGGGTCAACTGTCCACAGCTTGTTGCAGGATCGGTGCAAGCTACAGCACCGGCCACGTTGAGGATCACAGGTGGAGGTCAGCCCCCAAGGGCTTAGGGTCGTGCTTTTCAGCTTGCTGTTGCGGCTATGTTTCTTTCCTATTATCTTAATTATTTATGATTATTGTGGAGTATCGTTTATCTGCTAGTCTCGTTGGATGGTTATGGAATCGCGTTTCGGGTTTTCGTGTGGTATCTGTTCTTCCTTAGGGGTTTGGTGAGTGGTGTTCGGGATTTTGTTTTGGTATCCTTTGTTCCGTAAAGGATCGATATGGTTATGGATCAGTACTTAAGGCTATCGTTGATTATCTTTGTGAGGATTAGTGGCGGATGCGGCGTTGGTTTGAAGGCCGGGTAGCTTCTGCAGTCTGAGGAATGGATAGTTAAAGATTGGGTTCCTTTCGAGCGGGTTGTTCAGTGTGGAAATATGTTTTTATGAAAGTTGTTAGTGCTGGTGAGGAACTAATTGCGTGTAAGTGTTGTTTTTTCTCTGCATTGTTGTTTTGGGAGATCGGTGAGGGCGACCGGTGGTTAATTGTCAGTGTCTTAAGTGGGGGAGAATTGGGAATTCTCCTGATGGTCGTTAGGCTTGAGAGGTTGGTTAGCTGCTTTTGGGAATTCAGTGGTATTTCGATCAGCCGAGAGGAGGCTCGTATGGGTGAGTAGCAGGCGTGCGGGGCGGAATACAGACCTAGGGCATTTGATTGTGGAAGACCTGGAGCAGGCTGGGATCGAGTATGTATGATGGAGTTAGAGTTCGGAACCCCTAGAGGGCTAGAACGATATGCACGGGAGGACTCCCCGAAGTGATAGCTCGGAATGATGAATTCTAGTTGAGCGGTCCGGATAGACTGAAGGCCGGTAGGCGTACCAGTCAGGCCGAAGGCTCGGAGGACGGTCCAGCCAGAATGAAGGCACTAAGAGCGGTCCAGATTGGCTGAAGGTTCTGAGAGTGGTCTAGATTGGCTGAAGGCCTGGTGAGGCAGTCCAGTCATGCTGAAGACTCTGCGAGTACTGTTGGATCGGTTCGAGGTTATGGATTGCGTATGTTGCCGTGTGATTGCATTGGAAGGTCTGGCCCCGGGTAGTGATCTTGACCAGTGAAGATAGTGCATGGGCTTAAGAGTCCCTGCGATGAGATTCAGAGTAGTTGTGTCGAATGGATATCGGGTGCGCTTTAAAGAGGTAGTGTAGCGTGGGGTGAGCACCATAGTACCTGTCACGGTGACACGGCGGGCGAGTGGTTTTCCCTTGGTAAGGAAAGAGGGAGGAATGAAATTCCAAAAGGGAATGCGAATTCACGGAAGTGAAAGCGGCAGTGTAGAGTTATGATTGGAGTGGTCCGACGGTGGTTTTTGAGTAGCGTGTTTGCGGCAATGGAATAAAAGCTCATCCGACTTGAGATGTCTGCTCAGGGCGCGGAGGGAAATCCGCAGGCGTAGAGCCAAGGGGGGGGGGGTTCGGAAGGGATGCAAGGAGAGAGTCTTGGACTCTCAGTGAGACTCTGATCAGGATTTTGGGTATGTATTAGTGGTTCATCCTGGTGGGATGTTTGAGGATATCATCAGTGTATCGGGTTTTCCAAACCTGAGGGTGCTAAAGCTAGTTCGGCATGTGTGTGTGATTGCAAGAGGAGAACTCGTGGGAGTTGCTTCGGGATTGAAGAATAGGTCTTTCTGTCGTTATGGAATGGATAGAGTGGGATTCGGATCGGGGATCCGATGGTTCATGATTTTCTAGCCATATGAGTCAAGTGAATGATGAGAATTGGAGCAGTAAGGCATCATGGGTAATTCTCAGTTGTGAGTGCGACTATCGGAGGGTACAGCCGGTGCCCGGTTTGAGACGGTGGTCAGGACACTGTAAGGAAAGAGAGAGTGAGTTTGGGTTTCGTGGGGTATGCCTTGAGGGACCTGGTCCGGTTAAAGCCAGGTGGCGCGTCGTGGGAGTATTTTGGAGTTGATTTGCTGTAAGCTTCGAGGACGAAGCCTAATTTAAGTGGGGGAGAATTGTAACATCCCGGAATAGCAAGAGTAGAGTTGAAGGGCTAAAAGTGTAAATCTTGAAGGGCGACTCGGCGAGTCCATGGATGGACTCGGCGAGTAGAGTCGCGACTTTGGTCGTGTGTCAAGCGACCTACTCGGCGAGTCCAAAGATGGACTCGGTGAGTAGGTGCTGGCTGAAGAAAACCCTAAATCCGGGGAATGAGCCCTATATAAAGATCATTATGTTTCCTCCACAGCCTCCTTGATCCCCCTTGAGTCCCAGAAACCCTAATTCCGTGGAGGAACCCCATTGTTGAGCAAATTGGAGCTTAGAGAGGTGTTTGTTGAAGAAATCTTGAAGGAGAAGAGGCTTGGATCAAAGGGCTTTGCTTGGATTCGAGTTTCATTGCTGTTGGGGCATTCTTTGGAGGTAATATTTCGTTCTTGGGCTGTATTCTCTTAGATTCTCATTTTGGGGTTGTGTGGGAAGCTTTGTTGCGTGACATCTTGAGTTTGAAGGATAGATCTGAGGTTGCTACCTCAGACCTGGAGTGGAGAAGATCTTAAGAGCATTAAAGCCCCTGTTCTTGTGTTGTTAATGGAGCTATCATGTCCCAAACCTTAGTTCTAAGATGAATAAGGCCTAGATCTCTTTGGATTCATGTAAAGTTTGCCACTTTACGTGATGGATGGATTGTAGGAGGTTGGATCTATGTTTTGGATCAATTGCATGGCCTGGAGTGCTTCTGAATTGATTCAGACCGGTGATACTCGGCGAGTCACATGGGTGGACTCGACGAGTTGCTTGAAGATGGCCTGGAACTCGGCGAGTTGGAAGAACAACTCGGCGAGTAGGTTGAAGATAGCCTCAGACTCGGCGAGTCTGTTCTTGGACTCGGCGAGTCTTGTCGAAAATTCCCAATATTTTCTGGTTGAGTCGAGAATCGGTGAGTCAAGGGATGACTCGGTGAGTTGGGTGTGAGTGGACTCAGAGTTGTTGGACTCGGCGAGTATTGGGGTGACTCGGCGAGTTGGGTCGCTGCTTGAGGGAAGTTCTGAGCATAGGGACTCGGCGAGTCATCGGGTTGACTCGGCGAGTAGGCTCAGTCGGGGGTTGACTTTGACTTTGTCCTAGGTTAACCAGTTGTCTTCAAGGGGTATTTTGGTAATTAAGGGTATTTATTGAATTGAATGTTTTGGTGTTCAGTGGAGGAGTTTGGGTCAGAGTTGGAGCAGCGGGATCTTATCCTTTCAGCCGATAGTTTCGAGGTGAGTTATCCTCACTATATCAACAGGATCTAAGGCACCAAGGCCGGCCCTTATCGGATTGAGATCCGGGTAGTTGTTGTTATTTTGTTGTTGTGATATGCTTGCATCCTGAGAGTTAGGACGGTATATGTTAGAGACCTGATTGAGATCGGTATCCTGAGAGATAGGGAGATGTTATGCTAATGACCTGTTAGGTCGGTATCCTGCTTAGAGTATGTTATGCTATGTGATCTGCTAGATCGGTTTGTTTGAATGTGAACTGTTATATGATTATATGTTTATGTGTACATGGTTGTTTGGACTGGAGATGGGTTGAGGCGGTCCTGCTTTGTGCTGTAGGCCAAGATACTCAGGGCGGACCGTTTGTTCCGAAGGCCCAACGAGCGGTCCGGATATGCTGTAGGCTCCACGCGGGCGGACCAGACGTGCCGAGGCTCGGAGAGTGGACCAGGCCGACTGAAGGCCCGATGCGGGCGAACCAGTCATATTGTAGACTCAGAGAGTGGACCAGGTGAGTTGAAGGCCCAGTGCGGGCGGACCAACCACACTGTAGACTCGAGGTACTTGATTAGACTCGGCGGGTGGACCAGGTGGACTGAAGGCCCGTCATGGCGGACCAGTCCCACAGTAGACCCGTTATGCATGACTGTTCTGTGATTCGTTATGAGATACTGCGATATGTGTATGGTATATGAGGTTGGTATTTTGGGGGTATCTCACTAAGCTTTCGGGCTTACAGTTGTGGTTTAATGTTTTTCAGGTTCTTCAGGGAGCAGTGGCAAGGCAAAGGCGTGATCGTACCATTCCTCGCGTTTATGTTTATAAAATGAACCTGGGAATACTCTGATGAATAATGTATTGAAAACCTTTTGTAATAGTGTTATTAAAGTGGATTCTTTTTGAAAAATTTAAATTGGCTGGATTTTTCGGTTGTTACATATGCCTCAAATGTGATGTATAACGAAGTGTCGCACAATTAAATGATACACCCAAATTAGTGATTATATATGCATTGTTTTGAATCTGAAACAAAGTATCTTCGTCTACGCATTGATCAGTCGCCTCGCTTGAACTAAGCTCACCGCTTAGACAAATTAAGGGTCTCCACATAGGCTTCGTTTTATCTGTTACCCATCGACAGAAAAACAATATAAATCATCATTATACTGAAAAAATGAAGATTTAAAAAATGAAGATTTAATCGGGTTTGTAATCAACAATGTATATTTATATAAAAAAGAACAATGTATATTTATTTTTAATCCATAACAACCTTTACTTTTATAAACTTTTTATGCAAAAGAACTAATCACTCTAGAAACTAATTTCTGAAGAAAAAAAATATCTGCACCCGTTGCTTGCCGCGGGTAAACGGCTAGTGTGTGTATATATATATATATATATATATATATATATATATATATATATATATATATATATATATATATATTTATCTTTACTATATTATTAAAAATATTGTCTATTTCTTGAAATTTAAGAGGTATACCTATTACAACATGATGTACAATCTTATTAAGCTTACAATGTGTAACTCATCGTTTGTTTACCCTATCTTAACCGTAACATCCTCGGCATAACATCTCTTCGTCTCTTCTTACTCGCTTTAGTTTCCAGTGGACCTTCAGTACCACCACCCTCTTCACTCTCCTTCTGCTGCCACTACAACCTATAGAATGTCACCGGACATCCCTTAATCCATTTACTATCATGTGCTCACTCAAATGCTCATCCTTCTACACTGGATGATAGACACCCTGCAACTCTACTTTTCTCTATCTCTATTTCTCCTCTCAAAACCATAACCGCACATGTGTCTGCTCAAGAAAACAATAATGAACATCCAACTTTTAAAACCCTAATATAGTCACCGCTATTGCCACCCTCTCTATCACTCATATTATACCTTCTTTCAAGATGAGAAACCCTAACTCTATCATGTCATCACCATCAACGCCAAAGAATATGTTTCTACTTATGTCTCAAGCCGCACATCGGTTGAAGCTTAATCATCTGAGAAGTTGACTAGATTAAAGAAATGTTTTTTGTTCAAAGAATACTTCTAAATTATAGGTACCAATTTGTTTCATGATTATTGAATCGATTTCAGTGCATTGTTGGTTCTATTCAAAGATTTTCTTATTAATTGGAATTTTATTTCATTTTGCACGCCATGTGTTCGATGAAATGTTCGATTCCAAAGGTACATGAAGCGATGCTTTCTATATGTTTTTTATTCATTTCAATAGGGTTGGATTATTTGATAATGCCCTTCATGAGTGATTATCAGACCCAAGTAAGGCTGAAATATTTGCTTATTAATGTAATAAATTCTAAAATTAATTGTTATGGTAGGATGAATACTGATCAACTTAATCAAAAGTTGAAGATGTTGTTAGAGTTGCAGTTGAAACTGAAGTTCTACCTGATCCAAATAAACTTTAGAAGGTTTATATCCCATTATTGGTGTTTGATCATCTAGCCGTGCCCCGTTAAAGTTGAAGGTGTTGTTAGAGTTGCAGTTGAAATTGAAGTTCTATCTAGGTTTTTTAAATCCAAACTGTGGGCATATGCATTCACCTCACTTAATTATTGGTGTTTGATCATTTACCCGTGCCCCATTAAATTTCTCTATAATAGGCGGGCTTAGAACTACCCAACTGCTATTAAACTTATAGCCATCTCTATCAACAAATTCTGGTCATATGACTCAGAAGCCTCCCTAATGTTTCTTTCAACATATATAATGGGATGGTTTGCATAACTCGATATGTACTTCGCCAAGTCCATAGATGTAGCTTCATTTGAAAATGTTGAGAACATATGCATTTGATATATAAATTAATGACTCACTGCCAAAATCACATCCATGTACAATGTTTCTTTCTAATTTTTTGTAAGTACTACAATCTGTTTCATTACAAGTTTTTGCTATAAGAGACACCCCTTTTCTTACGATCTTCAAGAATCTTTTCTTTATTAGAGGGAACCATGAAATTTTTAATAATGACCTTTCTTTATTGTTATGTATTTGTGTCTTTTTACTTAATCTCTATGATTTTCTTCTTGGCAGTGTAGGTTAATAATGTGAATAACGTAACCAAGTTGCTGATAAGTAGTTATTTTGTGGTAAGTTTATCTTTCTAGCATCACGTATGCATCCTAATTTTTATTATTGCTAATGTATGTGGTAAAATCAAAGGGATTGAATATGAATGGTATACTATGATCTATCTGTTAGATTTTAATCCTTCCTTTATGATTGACATGTAGTTTTTATGCCTTATGATTACTTATTACTTAAAATTACTTCTCTGAATAACTGTCTATTATTGGTTGTTTAGAGTAAAGCTATCCAAAAAACTACAATATGAATAAACCTTTATGAGTTTTTTTTTTCTTAAAATAAGGAAATAATGAAGCTAATAAATTTTATGACATGTAAGTGTGATTACTTTAATCAGATTTTGCTTCTATTTAGTTTGGAAAAAACATTTATGATCTGTAAGTTTTGTTGCAATTTTCTACCAATTATGTAATTTGATTTATCTTTATTAAAAAGGTTTGATGAAACTAGGGAGCAAATCTCGATAGCCTTGCAACAACTATAAGCAATGTGGTTGCTTGAGAAGTCTATAGCAGTCGAATAATCAGTATAACTGAAACCATCCATCATAATTCTTTTGAATATTTTTGCATTTATCACGTTTTGGATTAAATGCATAACAAAGCATCATACTTCCGTTTTTGTGCATCATGGAATCCTAATTTTATTTTTATACTACTATAAATTCATGGATTTGATATGAAATGTTACAGATCTCCTATAACATGTTTGCATTGTG
Source organism: Lactuca saligna (assembly GCF_052625555.1). NCBI lineage: Eukaryota > Viridiplantae > Streptophyta > Magnoliopsida > Asterales > Asteraceae > Lactuca > Lactuca saligna. The sequence continues at coordinate 118,059,235 of NC_136422.1, forward strand.
CTTGCAGCGATTGAGCTGTTGTAGATGATCAAGTAGTGAAAATGCCTTTTAGTGATATCATGTGTGCCTTTCTGCTACTGCTAAAGACTACACTTTTTGCACAAATACTTATCATATTATATTAAAAGAAGTACATGATGCTGCGCTTTGCATTCCATGATAAATATTTGTAGTTTTATTTTTTTCTTGTATATCTATAATAACCACCAAAGTGACTTAAGAAAAAGAAAATATTGACATCGAAATAGTAATACATGTTTTTGGGTTAAATGAAAACAATGCAATGCACATTCATATTTGTTTATCAAGAGCTTGACTTTTTCTGCAGTAACTAATTTCATAATTTTACATTAAATCTTTAATTACAACACATGTTAATGGCATTAAGAGACCTTGTTAATAGGCAGAACTTCAATGGAATTGTTGAAAACAGCGAATATGAGGATATTAGATGACAACTTGAAGAGACCATGCTTAATATGCTTTTTCTATATCCATTTTCATATTCTGGTTAATTCATTTTGAGTTTGTATAAATTTATTCAAACAAAAACCTTCGTTTTTATTCAAAAACATTAGACTTTTATTTAAAGGCATAGATACATGCACTTCCAACAAATGTCTTTGAAAGTACAAGTTTGTTTTGATAGGTTCTTTTTTACTATTATGGTACCAAAAACACAGATTTCGCCTGAATTTAGCCTAAAAATTTTAAAAAGTAGGTTTTAGGAAATATAAGATTTTTTTTTAAACGACAATTCTAACATACTCCTAAACTACATCTTAAATTCACTTATGTCCACGACGAGATTTGAACCCTCAACCTTAAGGAATGAGGGCAACATCGGATACCGCTGAGCTAGAAGTCCTTTGGTAAATATAAGATTGTTAATCGTAATTATTATTATTATTATTATTATTATTATTATTTTCTTTGATATTTTTTTTAATATCGATGTCATGTATGCAATTGGTGTGTGTTTATAGAAGTTTGCTTATCAACACATATAATAAGATATAATAAGTCAATAATGGTAGAGAATAATTTTTCATGCTATTAAACTTGATGACTAGACTGTAGACCTCAACTGAATTACCAATGAGTTTTATGTTAAACCCATTATGTAGACTTTGCTCTTTTAACGACAAATACATTTTTGTAATTTTTGGTGATATTATTTATGATCTATAGCATTTGAATGGCAATTATTATTTTTTTGGACTTTGTTTCCAGAATAGTTTATAATACTTTTAGTTGCAACAAAGCGTTTAATAATGTTTCAGTTCTATTCTTTTTTGATTTTTAACATAAAACCAAAAATTCATTTTTCCTACAATAATAATAATAACAATAATAATAATAATAAATGAAAAAAACAACATCCTTATATTTTTAAACTAAAACAATAACATAATTTAACTTCTAAATAATATTCTTTTTTTCTAAGATTAAAAAATTTCCATTATTTCTTCTAAAGATTTAATGATGATTTATCCACCAAATCTAAATCTTGAAAGTATATTCAAATCCTATATAAAGGTCTCCACATAGGTATCTATTTATCTGTTACCCGTCTGTTTTGACAATACTAATGTATTATTGAATCCTGAAAAAAAATCAACGATGACAAAGTCTATATATGCCTCAAATGTGATGTATAACGAAGTGTCGCACAATTAAATTATACAACCAAATTAGTGATTATATATGCATTGTTTTGAATCTGAAACAAAGTATCTTCGTCTAGGCATTGATCAGTCGCATCGCTTGAACTAAGCTCACCGCCTAGACAAATTGAGGGTCTCCACCTAGGCTTCGTTTTATCCATTACCCATCGAAAAAAAAAAAAGTATAAATCATCATTATACTGAAAAAATGAAGATTTAATCGGCTTTGTAATCAACAATGTAGATTTATATAAAAAAGAACAATGTATATTTATTTTTAATCCATAACAACCTTTACTTTTATAAACTTTTTATGCAAAAGAACTAATCACTCTAGAAACTAATTTCTGAAGAACAAAAAAATATCCACACCCGTCGTTTGGCGCGGGTAAACGGGTAGTATATATATATATATATATATATATATATATATATATATATATATATATATATATATATATATATATATATATATATATATATAGTTTATTGTACTTTCTATATAAATTGAGAAAGAAAAACAAAAAATAATATTAATAAAGAAAAAATAATCAAGTATAATAAACGAAGATTCATTTTGCCAACCTATAATGAGTTTTGACCCTTATTACTTTATTATATTTTTAAACCTAATAATATCGATATATCAATTGTTAGTTTTTCAATTTTTATAATAAAAAGCCATATAATACTTCTATATTTATATATATAAAGTATTAAATGTGATAAATTTGATAATAATTATAATTAATAGGTTTCTTTATTTATTATTTTGAAATTTTATTTAAAAAATACTTAACGTTTATATTTTAATGTTTAATCTTTTGTTTGATAAATCGGTATAATACATGAGTTTACACCTATTTTTTATAATAAAGTAAGAAAAAAAAAATAAGTTTTGTAATAAATTAAAAAAAAAAAAACCATACCACCGTTGAAGGAAATTAAACCCCTATTCATTCAACGATGCATTATATTTCTATTCAACTAGCATTCTATTAAACTCCCGATGGAATCCCATTGGGATGGCCTAATTGCAAAATCTGAAGCAACGATAACTCGCAAGATATTTTGAACATTTGCATTATTAATTATTAATATGGTCAACTCTAAAAAACCAATATTTTCATTTAAAACTGACGCAACTAGCTAGCAGCTGCATACCTTTGTTGACAACTATTCTGTAATTTTCTCAGTCTTTGATTATTATAAAAAAAACACCATCCAAACATAAAATATCTTATCCTAACTGTGTTTTTATGGCAGTTTGGCTCGATCACCTTAGCTCTTCACTATTTACGTTTCTGTAAACACTAACGTACGGTTGCAGTAATGGAAACATTGCCCCGTTCCATGCATTCTCCTTTGATATCTCACAAATATTGCAATTTCTCTCGGATCAAGAACATGAAATCTCGCCAAGCACACATTGTTTCCATCTTAGGAATCAGTGAAGGGATCAATCATGGAAGAATAACCAAAAGCTTGCAACATCAACATGATATACCTATTCCGATGATCATGGAACAAAGAAGAGGGTTTGAGAATACACTGAATATTCCAGCGGATTCAAGAAAACCATCGTCAGAGCTTTCGTTACTCGAAAACATATTTTCAACACTTGATAGAGCTATTATCAAGTTCATTGATCCTCCACTTCACCTATCGGTTGATCCGAGCTACATCCTTTGTGACAATTTCGCACCAGTTGATGAGCTAAGCCCCACCGAATGCGAAGTCGTGCATGGGTTCATCCCCGCATGCCTTGATGGTGTCTACATCCGTAATGGACCAAACCCACAGTTCCCCCCTAGTGGTCCCCACCACTATCTTGATGGCGATGGGATGGTGCACTCCGTTAGGATCCATGGAGGTCAAGCCACTCTCTGCAGCCGATACGTGAAGACAAACAAATTTGTCTGCGAGCACCAAGTTAAATCCTACATTGTTCCAAATATCATCGGAGGCATGCAGGGACTTGGTTCCTTTGTTGCTCGTGCTGCGGTGTTCGCTGCACGAGTTGTTTCGGGGCATTATGATATTGGAAAAGGTATCGGTGTAGCAAACACCAACATAGCGTTTTTAGGGGGATCGTTGTATGCTTTATGTGAATCCGATCTTCCCTATGCAATCAAAGTTAGAGATGATGGTGATATAATAACGTTAGGTCACCATGATTTTGATGGGAAGCTTCGCATGAACATGACAGCCCATTCAAAGATAGATCCGGAGACGAAGGAAGCTTTCTCGTTTCGTTACTGGGGAACACGTCCATATCTTACTTACTTTCGGTTTGATGCAAATGGAAATAAGCAACCCGATGTCCCCATCCTCTCCATGAAACAACCCTCTCTAACTCATGACTTGGCTATCACCAAAAAGTACGCAATCATCTTTGATATTCAACTAGGAGCGGATCCGATGAACTTGATCCGTGGAAGAACGTTAGTAAGTGTAGACCCAAAAAAGGTTCCAAGAATCGGTGTTCTTCCAAGGTACGCAAAGGATGAATCGGATATGAAGTGGTTTGAGGTGCCGGGATTCAATATCTTTCATGCCGTCAATGCATGGGATGAGATAGATGAAGATGGCGGCGAGGTGGTGGTTTTGGTGGCACCCAACATATTGACAGTCGAACACTTCCTTGACCGGGTTGACCTGATCCAAGCATCCATGGAGAAAGTGACCATTCATTTTCGGACTGGGATTGTCTCGAGGGAAACTTTATCGACTGATAACTTGGAGTTTACGGTGATCAATCCAGCTTGTGTTGCCAAAATGAACAAGTAAGCGAACACCTATTTTTCAACAACTATATAACATGATCAAAATCTGCCGCTGTCTAACGATATAATATTGACATTATGCAGGTATTTCTACGCAGCGATCTCTGAGAAAACGCCAATAGAATCGAGAATGATGAGGACAATAGGGGTCGCAAAGCTGGATATTGAGAAACGAGAAGATAATACAGATGTGCATGACCACACAGTTGCTCGTCGGATATACGGAGATAATTGCTTCGGAGGTGAACCTTTCTTTGTTTCAAGAGAACCGAAGAATCCAAACTCAAAAGAGGACGATGGGTATCTTGTGTCGTTTGTGCACAATGAGAGCTTAGGAGAGTCGAGATTCTTGGTGATGGATGCGCAGTCACATACACTAGAAATTGTGGCTGAGGTCAAACTGCCACAACGAGTGCCTTACGGTTTACATGGGATATTCGTTAGAGACAACGACCTCAATAAGATATGAGCATTTAGACCATCACATTCAACTCATATAACTACAATAGATTGATAATAGATTGATACATGTAAATTATATTCATTATACAATTTTCCCAAATAAACTCTACACTCAATTATATCATTTTCTTTTTAATTATTTTTACTTTTTAAATAATGAATTATTGTTATTGTTAAATTTTACTTATATTTTAAATAATTAATTAACATGAAATTAAAAATTTAATTAAAAATTTAAAACTACAGTTCAAATTAACGTTAATTAAAAATTTAAAACTTAAATTTTAAAATTTAAAACATAAATTTTAAATTTTAAAATTTAAAATTTAAAATAATTTTTTTTAGTATATATATGGGGAGCGTTTAATCGTGAATATTTTTTATTGTGAAAACAAATTTGAAACATATAATTTTTTTTAAACTAAAATCATCAAATAATATTAATATAAATCAAGCAATATGTAAAAAAAAATTAAAAAACTCATTAACACCACCACACGCCATAACCATCCATCACCACCACTCGCCACCACCACCCTACCCACCACCCACTACCATCACCACCACACGCCATAACCATCCCCCACTACCACCTACCAAAGCCACCATCACTACCATGCACCCACCACTCACCATTATGACCACCACTCGACACTACCACTAACCACCACCCACCACTCGCCTCCACCACCTATCCTCACCACCTACCGCCACCACCCGCCTCTACCACCCATCACTACCACCCACCACTACCCTCACCATCCCACCTTCAATATGCATCACCACCCACCACCACCACCCGTCTACACCACCCACCACAACCACCCCCACCCACAACCCATTAAGATTACCACCATCACCATCGACCACCACCACCATCACCACCACCCACTTCCATCACCCATCACCACCACCTGTTAACACCTCTCCGCCCATCACCCACCAAAACCAACACCAACCATCATCGCCACCACCACACACCACTTCATCACCATCCCCACCATTCACCGTCAGCATCCACGACAACCACCATTGACCCATCCACCAACTACCTACCCTAACCACTCATCACTACCACCCACCCACTACCCACCATTATGACCACCACCCACCATTACCACCAACCACCACCCACTACCCATAACCACCACCTACCATCACCACCCACCTCCATCACCCCCACCACCACCCACCTCTACCATCCCCACCTACCCATCACCACCACCACCCGCCAACACTACTCATCACTACTACACGCCACAACCACCCCCACCCACCAAGACCACCACCACCACCACCTATCACGACCACCCACACATCACCTTCCAAAACCACCACCCACTACCATCACCACTACCACCACCCCCACCCACCACCTACCAAAACCATCAGCACCACCCACCAAACCCACCATCTCCATCCATCAAAACCACCACCTACCCATCCACCTCCACCACCCATCACTACTACCCACCCACCACCTACCATTATGACCACCACCAACCATCGCCCACCACCCGCCTCCACCACCACTACCCCACCAACCCACCACTACCACCACCCACCACTACTACGCATCTCCACCATGCGCCTACACTACCCATTACCACGAGTCACCACAACCACCCCTACCCACCACCCACCATCACCACCATCCACCACCACCACATCCCACCTCCATCACCCATCACCATCACCCTACCCATTTGAAGGGTTTTGAGCATATCTACATTCCTATGTGATCATGCAACCCTAATTGCTTTGGATCTAAGTTTTTCTCTATTGAACATATAAATATGAACACCAAAGAAATAACCCTATAAACTAGCAAGCAATTTTGATTTTCATATATAAATTACGGTTAGATGATTACCTCATTTGTTATGTAGTAATAACAACAACCACCTTGACTCTTGAAAGCTTAGTGCACTAATTTTTACACCTCTAATGGAGTCACAAACACTTAACACAACAAGGATGAGAATGAGATATAAGAAATTTGCCAGGGTTTCAATCCACAATGTATGAACCGATTTTCTCATGTATTAGGGGGTTTATATAGCTGTTGGTTACTAGGGTTTTCAGGTGGAAACCCTAATTCCTTGCTTAAGGCTGACGAAGCCCATCGACTCTTCCTTATGAGGCCTTCAACGAAGTCTATAGGGCATTCCTATAGGATTTTGTCCACTCATAATTAAGGTGTCCAATAGCCCAGTTCTGCAACTATCAATTATTTTTAGAACAACCCTCCATTATTAATCAGTTCCTTTAATCCCAAAAGTAATATCAAATTAATTTCTAATTAACTACTAATTAATAATATGATTTTCAAATAATATATTAATCTTATAATATATTAATAAAATCATTCTAGGTACCAATTTATTATTCATATAATAATTCCTACTCTCTCTCCACTAGTCATCCTATCAAGTTGCATGAGTGAAGGCAACCCAAAAGGACCATGCTACAAATCAAATCAAGTACATACCAATTATAGTTATGGGTTTAGACACCTAATCCAACAGTCTTCCACTTGGATAAGTCTAATAAGTATTATTGCAAGTATGACTTTAGAATATGACTAGCAATTGTAGCTTTCAAAAGCCGATGTTGAACTCTGATCTTATCAGTAACACGTCCTTTAGATAAGTGATCAAATACTCCTCCATTCGACAAGATATCGTATGGACATGAAACATAAATTATAATCATTCTCTCTGTCCATGTGTTGTTTCCCGACTTCTGATTTATAATGACTGACTCAGACTACAATTGAACGCATCAACTTAGTCACGGCTTGGCCAAGCGCTTAGGGTGTCATCACTAAATCATCGAGGGGCCCACATATATCGCTTTTATCCCATTTATGGTAAAATGAGCGGATAAACTTCGACTCATATGCTTGTACTATTTACTCATCAAATCACACACAACAATACGTTTTATAACATCGAGTTACTGATGCGTTTACGTATTATCATTGTGCAAACGAATCGCAAACAACAACTATATGTCTCCATTTCAAGAATATAAGATATTATCATCTTACAAGCACTCATGATAAAATCCATGAAGTGATTCAAATGAGCGTGGGTTTAATCCAATACTCAAATTATTACTTCAGGAGTACTCATGAACACTGAAACAAACATCTGGTATGTCTAAGCACTTAGACAATCTACAGTCGAATTCATGATAGTCTTACCTCATTACTTACTTCCAAAGTATAATTGATTGTGGATGTTTGAATAATCTTATTATTCGGGAAGTAAAACATGCAAAGTGAAACACAAGAATAACCTAATCCAATATGGTCTTAGAACTTTTGAATATAAATAAAACACTTATTATTTAATCATCATATTGATTAGACCTTATTCATTGTATAAAGTTTCGAACAATCAATTTAATACTTGACTAAAAAAATAGTCATCACATGCTCCAAGCATGCACACTATCTTCATATATGGTCCTTCCTTTGTGAAATAGATCAATTGAACACATTTCCAATGATGCTCATTTCATAATTTCCTAATCTTTATAAGTGTAAGAATACAAAATTATTGTCAATAATAGAATGTGTTAGAGTCTAAATTTACATGCAATAATCCTTTTGTAATGTCGAGGCTCCAAAGTCACAGAGACTTGGCCAATGATATTAAAATGCATTCCATTTGAGATTGTTACACAACAATTCCCCGGAAATGAAGTCTCACATTCAAGGTACATTCCTTGAACATCATTCTTGCATAAAAGTTTCTAACTTAGATATAGATTATTAATATCCAACTCCCATTAAGGAAACATTTCCATACTTGCCATATGGCAATATATTCTTAAAAAAATCCTATCTATTCAGAATTATATCAATATGGTCCATCCATTACTATACTTCAATCTGTCAATAAGAAACCAATCTTCGGTATACCCTAGATTGTCCTTGACAGTTGTTTAACAACTTTAGTCATATCTGGTTCCAGTCCTTTTTCCCTCTTAATATGCTAGGCATTTGGAAAAATCAGAACAAGCGAATATTATAGCATATGCAATCGATCCTATACCCGAAGCATATGGGATACGATTCATAATGTCTTACATAAAGACATGATACTTGACCAGTATCTTGCTAAAATATTCTCATATATAGAATTTCCTATGTTGAAACATTTCAACACGACATTCATATACGTTCATGACTAAGTTCTATTAAAATTTCAATCTAAAATTTTACATTTGAAATGAAATATAAATGTCTTATCCCCTTACTATAGCGAAACAATTTCCAAATCCCGCAACTTTGCAAATTTAGAACTTTGTTTCATATAAATAGCATTACTAACTTGCAACACTTAACATAATAATCACACTCCCAATAGCATAATAATTATGTTCTTATTTGCATAACAATTATGCTCCCAAAAGCTTTGACATGTACTCAGAACTCAGTTGGACTTCTAGAAATCAATACTTATTGACTTTCTTACCAAAATTTAGATTTATGATATGCAATGCTTCAATAAGTCTCTATCTAGACTTCTCAAGCTCATACATCAATTATTAGATAGCTCATGTGTATTTCTAAACCTTTTCTGAACTTATAGCAATAAGTCCCGAATGTTCAAACTATTTGCAATTTATCATAATTCGAACTATGAAAAAGGATGTCGTAATCATACTCAAATTTGAGGACGCAATTACCACAAGTGGTTACTCTAATCCTTTAAAATCTACTAGTGGAAGCGTTTCCTCATAATCAATTTCATGACGTAGGGAGAAACCTATGGCCACTTAGATTTTATGGTGTATATGTTCCTATCCATGTGAACTTGTCATTTCTAACCACTATCATATGACAAGGTTTATGACAAATTCAAACTCATATGGACTAAACCTGATTATTCTTAATTTCTTGCCATCCAGTAGCATAAGGGCCTACCAGTGCATCCAGGTTATTGATCAGCTCACCCACACTGATCAATGTACTTTCACTGATCAAGGTGTTTTGCCTTAGGTAGTCAAATGAGAACTTATAGGAATCACATGCATAGTCAACATAACTGGAATAGGTAAAGAAATAAGAATATGTCAACACGATAAGTCATTAACCTCAGGTCGTTTTCTAGTGATAACTAAAAGGTTTATTCTTGTTAGTTCTTGAAACTATTCAAGACCATTAAGATGTTGGTGATTTTATCATCAAATATATTTTAGTGTAAAGGACTTAACAAGTTTTTCAAGAATAATGTTTTTTGTTATAATACAAGTTAGGAGGTGCAGGAGTGCACACTTGTATTTACTAAACATTATTAGTACTGAACCCTAATCTGTTGTGTCAAGTCGGGGGTCCTGCTTTTTCATACAAGGAATAAATTTTTTAAGAACTGTACAAGGACTGAATTTTCATTCTTGAAAAGATTAAAACCGTTTTTCATTTACCCGTTGTTTGGATAAGTTAGGGAAATGGTATATAGATTGAAACGCAGAGAAAAACAACGTACGGTTCTTCTTGTTCTTCAACTTATCAAAATTGATTATGATTTTGTGCCTAAAATCAGAATTGTTGCTTCAAGAATTATCCTAATTTGGATTTCGTGATACTCAAGGCATATAGGGTCGAAATATCAAACAAGGAAAGTGTTTACACAATTCCTGTTTGTGATCCAGATTTTCTATCACCCTATTTCGAATTCCCCAACAATCTTGTTTGATATTTTTGTTTTCTGAAAAGATGGCTAGCAATTCACTGAAAAACATTAATACTTCGTTTGGCAAATTGGAGAAATTTCAACGCCAAGATTTAAGACGTTGGCAAAAGAAGATGCACTTCTGGTTGACCACTTTAAAAGATGTCTATGTTCTTTCTACTCCAAAACCAGAAAAGGTTGAAGATGCAAGTCTGGAACAAATCAGAAGGAGAATCAAATGGGAGAATGATAACTACATCTTCCTTGGTCACATTCTGAATGGTATGTGTGATTCCCTCTTTGACACTCATCAAAATATTGAAACAAGTGAATTATGGAAAACACTTGAAGCAAAATATATTGCACAAGATGCTTCAAGTAAAAAGTTCATTGTTTCTGATTTCAACGATTATAAAATGGTTGATTCTCGATCTGTAATGGAACAATATAATGAAATCCTACGAATTTATGGTCAATTCAAACAACACAACATGTTCATGGACAAATCCTTTGTTGTTTCAAGTGTGATTGATAAACTTCCACCCTCATGGAAAGATTTCAAACACCATATGAAACATAAAAAGGAAGAGATAAGTTTGATTCACATTGGGAATCATTTGACAATCGAAGAAGGACTTCGTGATCAAGAGAATGACAGAGGAACTAGAAAGGGCAAATCTGATTTTGGACAGCTCCAAGTTCATATGGCTGAATGTGATAAAGAAGACAATTCTAATCACAAGGTCAAGGGTAAAAAAACGTAAGTAAAAAGTCCAACAAAAAATTCAAGGATTACAAGGAACTTGTGTGTTTGAGATGCCATCTGAAAGGGCATATGAAATGCGATTGTCAGGTGAAACTTGGAAATAAAGGTGCTAGTGGTAGTGGAAAAGAGGGTGTTGGTGGTGGTAGTGGGTCTCATGATCAATCTGCAGCCAAAGGTTAATTAACTATTGATCTTGTAAGTTCAGTATTCAATGTTATGCTGCTAACTCCTAAAGTTTCTTTTGTACAGGGGGCTGATACATATTCATGGTGGCTTGATACCTGTTCTACACATCACGTGTGTAATGATGAACGATGGTTCACGAAGTTGAACATAGTAAATAAAGGTTCTGTATTACACATGGCGGATGAAAGATCAAAGCCAATTTTAGGAACTGGTGTTGTTAGTATTACATTTACTTCTGGAAAAACAATTACTTTGTTTGATGTATTGTATGTTCCAAAGGTTCGAAAGAACCTTGTGTCTATTGGTTTGTTGAATTGTATGGGTTTAAACAAGTGATCGAGTCAAACAAGTATGTGTTGTCTAAATGTGGAATATTTGTGGGATTTGGTTATTATTGTGAACATGTTTTAAGTTAAATGTTATAAGTTGTCTTGCATCACATGTCAAATCTACTTGTATGACTCCTGTATCTAATCTTGATAAGTCTATGTTATGGCATAATAGACTAGGACATGTTCATATTAAAAGAATGGTTGGAATGTCAAAATCCGGATTGATTCCAGCTTTTTGACATTAATTCTGAAAAATGCAAAACCTATATGTTAACTAAAATCACGAAACAACCATTTCCAAATGTTAATAGAAAATCAGAAGTGTTGGAATTGATTCACAGTGATCTATGTGATTTCCATGCTACACCTTTCTTGGGAAATAAAGAGTACATTGTTACTTTTATTGATGATTCAAGTCGGTTTTATTATGTATACTTGTTACATTCCAAAAGTAAAGCTTTGGAAAAGTTAAAAGTATATAAAACCGAAGTTGAATTATAGTTGGGTATTTCAATAAAATGTCTTAGTGTGACAACCTGAAATTATTCTATCACCGTAACCCGTTTTCCGTTAATAGAACTCGTTCTTATTAAACTTTTCCGTTAACATTGGGATCAAACAAATAAAAAATTTTGAACTTTTATTATAACTTCATAAGGATCAAAATAAATTAGGAATGCGAGAAACACCCTAAATATCCTTTTAAGAAGTTTTAGTTACAAACAAATTAAAATATGACCATTTAATTGGGTACGACCATAAGCCCCGTTTAACGTCGGTATCGGGTAAAATTCCACCTGGCCACAAACTCAAACCCTATATAAGGGTTGAGTGGTCACCAAGTTAGAAATTTTACCACTCTAGTCCCTCTCTCTCTCTCTCTCTCTACTCTGTCTCTCTCTTCAAGGCCCGATTCTTCCAAAATCCGCAAGTTTCCGCTTCCAAACTGTATGTACTCTTACCCTAGATTGTTCTACAACTCCTTACATGTCATTATAGCTTGAAATTCGTCCAAGAAGGCCAAGAGTAAGGAGTTTACGGCCCAAGAACACTCTAGGGCCGTAAACCCCTAAAATTATGCCAAAATGCCCCCAAATCTCTTCCTTAGGCTTAGAGGCTAACTTAGAACATACCCTAGAAGTGTTTTAGATATTAAAGCTTATGTTTAGAGGCTTGAAAGAGGGTTTACGGCCCAAGAACACCCTTAAGCCGTAAACTCCCTCAAACTATGCAAATCAAACCCTAAACCTCCTAATTAGGCTTATTCCTTCACCTAGAAACATGTAGGAGTGAACAAATGACCTCAAAATCGACGTGTAGGGAGTGTCCAAGGGTTTACGGCCGTAAACCATGGGGTTCACGACCGTAAACTCCCAAGGAGTGGTCCTAGGACCACAAACTCCAAGGGAGTGTCCCTTTTGAGCCTTAAACACCCCTCAAGCCTTGTAAATTACCTTGGAACCCTTCCTAGTGACACAAGATACTTGAAAACACACAAATACACTCCTCCCATGAGTTTACGGCCATAAAACCATGGGGTAGGTGGTCCTTCAACCGTAAACTCACCTAAGGTGAGTATGTGAGGAGTAAACTCCATAGTGAGGCCTAAAACTCCTTCCTTGCAACCCAATAGCCTTCTAGCACTTGACCATAGAGCTTTTCTTCACATTAGGATTTCTATATGTGTTTAATTATTGTCTTAATCACTAATTACTTGTAAACATATGTCTTCATATGTTACTAGGGTCATAGAATGTGTACAAGTCTTTACTTGACACCAAACGCTCATCCGCCACTTCCATCTGATCTACTCGCTACAGGTGAGCTCATACACCTTAATTAGCCTTTTTAAATGTTTTTAAATGTTTTAGGGGGGGGGGGAGGGGGGATACAAGTGAATGCAACAAGTTCTAGTTCCTAATCATATGTGATTTATAACTTACACCCAAAAAGGATTTTTCTATACTTTTAACTATTTGTCAATAAAACTATTTTAAATAGTCATCAAAAACATTTTCTAAACTAAATTGTTGTTAAACTATTTTCAAACTGAGTCTAAACTATTTTTCTTTTAGACTATATCGATATCAATATATTTATATAAATAAGACTTGAAGGACTTCAGACCGATAGCTCACCTTATTTGCTGTTCTTGTTTGATTGTGGTCTTAGGGTATATTGTTATCTGTCCGACTGTCGTTGATTTCTTAGTTATATATCATATATATTGTGTTAGATATGAAAGTGTTCATCTTATACAATACCTTTGTAAATCAAAGGCGCGCGACTCCACACTCTATTTAACTATAATAGGTATAGTTAATACTACTGCTCGTTACCTCTATCACTATGATACCCACCATAATTACTACTACCACGAGTTAAGATACATTTAAGAGAACACTCTCTATACTATACTAAAAGTTACTATACTATAATACAAGAGAATACACTAAACCAGAATATAACACACTATTCCTCTATATGGCACTCTACTGCATAAATACCATGTAACCAGGGCTTCCCGGAAGGGAAGCAACACTACATGTATACATCTATACAGGACGAACGGTATTACATCCCGATTGTTAATTACAATCCGAGCCAACTAGGCCCAGGGATGGCACTACATCACTACACTACGGATGATCGGGAAGGTCATCGGGCCCTCTATAATCACTCAGTTTGGTTACATGAGAAATCACATCCATATCCAAATTAACACACTAAGACTTAAATTCTAAGCTAATTTCCCAAAGTAAATAAATATGTATTGAAGTTTGCAACACTACTACAGTCAACCAACAATACTTTTACTCATCTACGTTACTTGTATGAAATTTATTACCTTATTTTTAACACTGAAAGTTTCAATGAAAATATTGCTACCCACTCAAAGGATTTAACTTACAAATATACAATTCTGGGAAATATAGGATTTTCTAGGGATTTCTACTACTCTCAACATTTATTTCAGCTTTTATATTACTTGATTGCAAACACTTTTATAGAAGAAATGACACTAAAATATTATGAACTCACCAGCATTATGCTGATACCCGTTTTCAAAATAACTTGTATCCTCAAGTCAAAGATAGACAGGTACTGGTGCAGCTTTTGTGAAGATGGAGCATATACAAGACCCATCTTTTATTTTTGTTATACTTTTGGTGTCTATTAACTGTACAGAATACGTTTGTAATTACAAACACTATTTTAATGCAATGGTCGTTGTCGCTTGTTTTTACTATTATACAATTGTTATGATACTATACATGACGTCCTCCACCCCAGAACGTATTTCGCCGTTCTCGGTTTTGGGGTGTGACAGATTGGTATCAGAGCATTGTTTATAGTGAATTAAGTATATCAACCCATAAAATATATAGAAACTATAAACACTTCGGGACTAAAACACTCTGACCAAGAATATATACTTTTAAATACTATAATATTAAATTAAGTGTATATATATATATATATATATATATATATATATATATATATATATATATATATATACACACACATTCACCAATACAAAGGGTCAGTATCTTTCTAGAATAGAACAGAAGTATTAAAGATTGTTGAACAACACAATTAAGCTTAGAGACATATAGTCACATCTGGGTGGATGTAGCCTGATCAACTACATCTCTTTACGAGTGACCAGCATGTGACTAAGATTGATTGTGGTGTTGCAACAAGTCTAAAAACTTACCAACACTACCACAAGAACGTCAGAACAAGAATAGTATAGGAGTATTATGTATTCTACTAACTACATATGTGATAACAAAAAGGGTCGTTACTAGTAGGGAAATAGTTTCTAAGTGGATACATCACGGTTACATGTGACTAGGGCGCTATAGACTTAGAATATGTGACCTTTGCTTCATTCCATGTTCTTGTTTGATTGGGGATCTGGAGTTAGGGTTGCTTATTCGAAGGGCTATCTTGCTTCGGTTACATGTAATTGGTATTTACTATGCAAGTATTGGGTCGACTAATAACGATCATCTTATAAGTATCCTAGATTAGTACGTCTATTAACCTTTCTTTCCCCATTCTTGCGTAGATAACATGTCTGGCTTCCACCATCCCGACGATCCGTATTATCCGAACCAAGGCAATGGAGGATGGCTCGATGAGGAGCCAGAAGATGATCACCCGATCCCTTTGGATGATCGCTGTGCTGAAGGCTTTTCGGATAGCTCCGACTCTGAGCCAGAAGTCAACAACCTGCCCCCATTAGCTCCAAACCCTAACCCCCGTCTGGTATTTCAAGGTCGCACCCCCATGTGGGCAATAACCCTGAACCGATGGAGCGATGAGCAGGTCAACCTGTACCTTTCAACGGAGACCGAAGCTTCTACAACATAAGCGAAGGAGGATCAGCGGACCTAGTCTTGCCCATCATGGTCCCTAGGATCGCCAGGAACACCGAACAAGGTCAAGCAGCCATCAACAGAGTCGTGGAAATTGATGCCAACTCCAGCCTTAACACTGCCCACATCCGCCAACTTGAAGAAGCCATGGATAGGACTAGGAGGACCAATGAGGTTCTGCAGCAACACCTAGCTGTATTCCGAGCCGAAGTTAGGGAACTCCAAGCACGTCATAGGGTTCAGGAGAAACACCTTCAGGAAGTTGTTCGCAACTGGCTGATCTTAGGGTTCGCCCAATGAGTACACGTCGTCAGTAGAAGATATCTACTTATCTTTCCCTTTTGTTTAAGGAATAGCCTTTCTCTTTCTATGCTCGGTAGAGCACTTGTTGTAAACATTCCTAACTTTGAAAGTACTCTAATTAGACCTCTAGGCTGCCAACATTTTCCTTATGATTTGATGTAAGACCTACTATTAGGTCACTTTTCCCGAACTCATATTACATCATTAATATCAGTAATATTGGCAGTTATCTACTCTGTTACTATGACTCTATCTGATAGTTGTACTATGGTTTAGTCCATGAAATGCTCTCATCATATATGCAATTGATTCTCACTACTGTCATTATCCCTCTGAACTTTCAGTAAAAGATGCCTCCCCGCAAGCGCCCGAACAAAGGCAGACCTGCAACTCAAACTCCGCCTCCACCACCTCCTCCTCCACAGATCGATCATGTGATATTCCAAACAACTATAACTGCAGCGGTAACAGCTGCTATGGCTCAAATGAACTCCGATGATGCTAGTGGAGCTGGAATGGGCATCAACTCCAGACACGGTGAAATTCCCTCACATACAAAGGGGTCTATTATAAAGACTTTATAAGCTGCAAACCGACATTTTTCAATGGGACCGGAGGAATCCTTGCTTTGTCCCAATGGATTGAAAGGACTAAAGCTGTCTTCGAAATGTGCTCATGCCCCGAAGAAAGCAAAATAAAGTTCGCTGCTGCCACTTTCACTGAAAGGGCATTGACATGGTGGAATGGCCATGTCAAATCACTCTCTTTGGTAGTAGACAACGCCATGGGCTGGGACACACTGAAGGACCTAATGATGAATGAGTACTGCCCTAGGGGCGAAGTTCAGAAACTAGAAAAAGAACTTTGGAATCTCAAGATGAAGGGGATTTACATAATAGCTTATACTGCCAGGTTTTGCGACCTAGTAGCTCTATGTCCCAACATGATCCCTTCTGAAAGCAACAAGATAGAACGATACATCTGGGGCTTAGTGCCCCTGTATCAAGGAAACGTGTTGGCATCACATCCTACGACCTTTGATAGCACCATGGAATTGGCCTAGAGGTTAATTGATCATGAAACTCCCTCCACCCCATCAACAACCACGGCGATTACTGCTGCACCACCCAAATTGAATGAAAACAAGAGGAAGCATTAGGATCAGAAGAAAGGCAAGAAAACTCAATCCTCCTCCAAGAACCAACAGATCGTGGCCGTCCATGCTGCCACCACTCCTACTACCCCCTGTACCAGCCAAATCCTATGCTGGAAACTTACCCAAGTGTCCCAAGTGCCCCTTCCATCACAACGGCCCCTGCCGTGAATTACACTGCACCAACTACGACTGGAAGGGCCATACTGTCCGGTTTTGCAGATCCCAACCCAAACCTATCTCCCAAGTCCCCAGCTCGGGAGTGAGCCAGGCCTACTATGGCTGCGGATGAGTTGGCCATTTCAAGAAAAACTGTCCAAAGGCCGGGAATACGGGAGGAACAGGAAGACTACTCGCTATTGGCCACAATGAAGCAGTAGTGGACCCCACAGTAGTCACGGGTACGTTCCTTCTCAACAACTCTTATTCTTGTGTCTTATTCGATAGTGGAGTAGAAAGAAGCTTCATAAACCAAAACTTTAAACACTTACTTAAGCAATCCCCACAACCACTAAAAGAAACATTTGTCGTAGAAATGGCTAACTGAAAGACATAGAGCTCTAAGGAAATCTACATAGGTTGCACTCTCACACTGGATGATCATTCATTTCCAATCGACCTCATACCAATATCGATCAAGAGTTTCGATGTCATTGTGGGCATGGACTGGGTGAGTCTCCATCATGCTGATATTCTAAACTAAATTTTTGTTACACTGTTTTCAAACCGAGTTTAAACTACTTTTCTTTTTAAACTATATCGACATCAATATATTTATATAAATAAGATTTAAAGGACTTATGAGTGATAGCTCACCTTATTTCCTGTTCTTGTTTGATTGTGGTCTTAGGGTATATTGTTATACGTCCGACTATCATTGATTTCTTAGTTATATATCATATATATTGTGTTAGATATGAAAGTCTTCATCTTATACAATACCTTTGTAAATCAAAGTCATGCGACTCCACACTCTATTTAACTATAATATGTATAGTTAATACTACTACTCGTTACCTCTATCACTATGATACCCGCCATAATTACTACTACCACGAGTTAAGATACGTTTAAGAGAACACTCTCTATACTATAATAAAAGTTACTATACTATAATACAAGAGAATACACTAAACCAGAATATAACACACTATTCCTCGATACGGCTCTCTACTGCGTAAATACCATATAACCAGGGCTTCCCGGAAGGGAAGCAACACTAAATGTATAGATCTGTACAGGATGAAAGTTATTACATCCCGACTGTTAATTACAGTCCGAGCCAACTAGGCCCAGGGATGGCACTACATCACTACACTACGGATGACCGGGAAGGTCATCGGGCCCTCTATAATCACTCAGTTTGGTTACATGAGAAATCACATCCATATCCAAATTAACACACTAAGACTTAAAGTCTAAGCTAATTTCCCAAAGTAAATAAATATATATTGAAGTTTGCAACACTACTACAGTCAACCAGCAATATTTTTACTCATCTATGTTACTTGTATGAAATTTATTACCTTATTTTTAACACTGAAAGTTTCAATGAAAATACTGCTACACACTCAAAGGATTTAACTTACAAATATACAATTCTAGGAAATATAGGATTTTCTAGGGATTTCTACTACTCTCAACATTTATTTCAGCTTTTATATTACATGACTGCAAACACCTTTATACACGAAATGACACTAAAATCTTATGAACTCACCATCTTTATGCTGATACCGGTTTTCAAAATAACTTGTATCCTCATGTCAAAGATAGACAGGTACTGGTGCAGCTTTTGAGAAGATGGAGCATATACAAGACCCATCTTTTAATTTTGTTATACTTTTGGTGTCTATTAACTGTACAGAACACATTTGTAATTACAAATACTATATTAATGCAATGGTCGTTGTCGCTTGTTTTTACTATTATGCAATTGCTATGATATTGTACATGACGTCCTCCACCCCAGAACGTATTCCGCCGTTCTCGGTTTTGGGGTGTGACACTTAGGACAGATATGGGAGGAGAGTACATGGATTCTGAATACTTTCAATCGGTTGGAATCATTTATGAAACCATAGCTCCTTACAATCCACAACAAAATGGTGTTGGTGAACGGAAAAATCGAGTTTTAAAAGAAATGTTAAATTTGATGCTTTCCTTTTCGGGTTTCAGTGAAGGCTTTTGGGTTGAAGCTATGCTTACAACCAATTATGTGCTAAACCGGATTCCTAATAAACGGAACAAAGTTACTCCTTATGAACTTTGGCACAAGAAAACACCAAATTTGAATTATTTTTGAATTTAGGGATGTCGAGCAGTTATGAAATTACCCAAACCTAAAAAGAAAATTTTGATTGAAAGATGAATTGACTGCATATTTATTGGATATGCAGAACATTCCAAAGCTTATAGGTTTTATGTTATAGAACCTAATGAGGCATATTCCGTTCATACCATTATAGAGTTGTGAGATGCGATTTTTGATGAGCTGCAGTTTTCTTCAATTCAAAGACCAAAGGATCTGATTCCAAGCACAAGTGAGGTGCCTAAATCAGATGCTAAGGAAGTTGTTTCAATTCCAAAAACACAGCAACTTCGTAAAAGCAAACGAGGTCGAGTCGTGAAAAATTTTGGCGAGGATTTTCAACTATTTTTGGTTGAAGGTTCAAGGGATAAAGTGAAGAAACAATACTCATATTCCTCTCATCTTGAGATTGATCCAAAGACTTTTAAGGAAGCTATGGAGTCTCGAGATGTTGCATTTTGGAAAGAAGCGGTTGATGAAGAAATGTCATCCATTATGGAAAATAATGTTTGGGTGTTATCTGATTTACCTTCTGGTTCTAAACCTTTGCGATGTAAATGGATTTTCAAGAAAAAATGATGGTAGATGGAACCATTGATAAATTCAAGGCTCGTCTGGTCATTCAAGGTTTTAGACAAAAAGCCGGTATCGATTATTTCGATACCTATGCACCGTTAGAGCGAATTTATACCATTATATTGTTGCATGATTTGGCAGCTATTTACAATCTAGCGATTCGTCAAATGGATGTTAAAACAACTTTTTTGAATGGTGATCTTCACGAGGAAGTTTATATGAAACAACCAGAAGGTTTTGTCTTGCCTGGAAATGAGCAAAAAGTGTGGACTTGTGAAATCACTATATGGACTTAAACAAGCTCCAAAACAATGGCATTTGAATTTTGATGAAGTTATTTTGTCTAATGGTTTTTCTTTAAACCAATCTGACAAATGTGTTTACAGCCGTTTTGATTCATCTGGATCTGGTGTGATCATTTGCTTATTTGTAGATGATATGTTGATTTGTCGCACTGCTCAAAATCAAATTAATGCAACAAAGAATTTATTGTCTTTAAAGTTTTCCATGAAGGATATGGGGGAGGCGGATGTAATTATTGGAATAAGGATTAAACGGGTGAACAAGGGACTTGCTATTACACAATCACATTACATTGAGAAAATTCTAAAACGGTTCATTTACAGTGATTGTACACTCGTTAACACCCCTATGGATTAAAGCATGAAGTTGATGCCTAATAGAGGCAGATCAATTTCTCAACTGGATTACTCGCAAGATATTGGCTCTTTGATGTATGCTATGACCAGCACTCGTCCTGATATAGCTTTCACAGTGGGAAGATTGAGTAGATTCACTCATAATCCAAGTACTCAACATTGGCAAGCGGTTTATCGTGTTTTCAAGTATTTGGAAGGAACCAAGGATTATTGTTTGTGTTATTCAGGATTTCCTTCGGTCTTGGAAGGTTATTATGATGTGCGTTGGATATCCAATAGAGAAGTTCATTCTTCTAGAACTGGTTGGGTATTCTTTCTTGGTGGAGGTGCTATTTCTTGGGAATTCAAGAACAAATATTGTATAACAAGTTCAACAATGGAATTTGAATTTATTGCATTGGCTGCTGCAAGCAAGGAAGCAGAATGGTTAAAGAATTTGATTTATGAGATTCCATTGTGGAGGAAACCGATTTCACCATTATCTATCTTGTAACACCGTAAATTTCAAGGCAAAATTTTTCATTTACAATAATCATTTTATTAGAACACTTGTTTAAAATCTCGTTCATAATTGAATTACAAAACATAGTTCATTTTCACTTGAATAGAAAACCAGGATCCTCCAAAACATAACTCTTTCTCTGGTGTGTACAATCGAGCCGGTGCCGTCCCGTGTTACCGAATGGACCTGAAAACAACATAACACAAAACACTGTAAGCAAGAAGCTTAGTGAGTTCCCCAATATACAACTTACGCATATACGCCTTTCCAGGCCCTAACCTTCCGGTCCACAACACAACCCGCCTTCTGGCCCTTAACATAATCGCCTTCCGGCCCGTAACATATTCGCCTTCCAGCCCATAACATATTGCCTTCTGGCCCATAAAACATACACAGCACATATAACAATTAACTTACCACATATAGCACATATATCACATATCATATCCGACCTTCCGGTCACGTAGCATATTGCCTTCCGGCCCATACATATTGCCTTCCGGCCCATATAAACATACATAGCACGCATAGTAATTACCTTTCCATTTATAGCACTTATAACACATATCATATCCGACCTTCCGGTCACACAGTCAAACCCTTCCGGGTACAGTATAGTGAGAAGACTCACCTCGTGGATACTGGAAATTAGCAACTCCTGAAATCACTTGCACTTGATCCGCCGAGCTTCAAGCTCCCTGGGTAATGTATTCTCTTATTAATAGTTTTATCTTTCAAGACAACTGACCCTAAGAAATTACACATAGGTCAACTCTGGTCGACGGTCCACGGTCAACTCGACCGGACTCGGCGAGTACTCTGGCGACTCGGCGAGTCTAGTCGTCCTCCAGTCCTCTAAGGTTTTCCCTTCTACTCGTCGAGTATCCTCCTTGGCTCGACGAGTTACTCCTGGAAGAATCGCGGGGCCACCCCGACTCCACTCGCTGAGTCTGAGGAACAGCTCGACGAGTCCCAGTTATTCTTCAAGCTAATCGCCGAGTCTGCTCATCTGACTCGGCGAGTCCATGCCATGAAGCCGCTCAAACTGCTTCCTAAGGTCAGAACTGCTCCGACCCTTCATAGGTCTGGCCCTCCTAGACTGGTCCATCACGTAAGGTCTTCATTTAGGTGCTCATGCTACACCCCGAGACTTATAATTCACATGTTGACCTAAGGCATAAGGATTTCAATCCAAAACCTTCACCAATTCCCGAAATGCACAGACATGGGATATTCTGGATCTCCAAGGGTCCTAATACAGGATTACAATCGTTTGGGGAACAAGGGTAACATTTAATCTATCCATAAAAGGGTTCCATAAACCCTAATCCTCTAAATACATCACCATAGCAGAGTATACACGAATTCTTACCTGGATAATGTGTTCTCTGTGTCCCCAATCCTCAGAATGTGACCCCTTTGTTGTTCCTTTAGCCAAGCCCTTCTCTTCTTTGCACAACAACTCCTTCAAAATCACCAATGGCCTTTAATCTTGATCTAGATGCACACAATCGATTTAGAGTTCTTCTCAGAAGGCTAAAACGAACAATGACGGCCTATAAGTCCCCTTTATACGTCCCAAACCTAAACGGCTAGGGTTTTCGCTAAACAGCGCAAACTCGCCGAGTCCCTATCTGACTCGTCGAGTCCAGTTGCGAACCCGCGACCAGGTCTGCGATCCTACTCGGCGATTCTGGCTCCAACTCGCCGAGTCCCCCCTTAAAACACCCCCTAAAATATAATTTTAACAATACTTGAAATTCCGGGCTGTTACATATCTGCTGTGATAGTGTTTCTACTTTGATTAAAGCTTATAGTCAAGTTTATAATGGTAAATCGAGACATATTGATGTTAGACATGGGATGATTAGAAATCTAATCATGGATGGTGTGATTTTGATTGAGTTTGTAAAATCACAACAAAATTTGGCGGACCATCTCACTAAGAGTTTGGCGCAAGACTTAGTGCACAAGTCTGTTATAGGGATGGGCTTAAAGTCCTTGTAAATTCTTGATGAGATATAAAAACTCTTTGATCGAATAGATCTTTGCAACAGGTAGATAATGAAAGTAAAACAATGAAACAATACTTAAGAATAGATTTGAATGAGTCGAATGATTAGATCGTTCAATCCTCAGCAGAGCTCGATAAAGAACTTCCGCTGTAGAGGATTCTAGGGTTACAAAAGAGATCTTCTTAATTACACATAAAAACCAACAATCTATCAGTTCCCAAAAAGATGCATGCAAGAATCTATTAATACACAAACCCTAAAAAACAAGATACGGATGGACAGGCCCATACCGTATACAAGATGGGCTAGGAAGCGAGCCCAAGACGCAACATCAAGTACCCAACAATCTCCCCCTTTGCGTCAATTAGGGCGAGACCTCACTCCAGCTTGGTAACCCCCGCGGCACTGGCTTTCTTTACAGTCTTGAACAGGCAGGGAATGATAGCAAGAAGTGTTTGTTGGAAGTGAATGTACCAATTGATCATATCGTTGAAGTAATTTTTATCACTTTCTGAGTTCTGTTTGCACCGATTGATGATACCCAGAACATGCTCCAAGCAGGTAGTGGTGTAAAGATGTTTGTCAGCCAAAGCAAATAAGCATTTCTGACCTTCTGCCCTGGTGAACATGACTGAGTTCTGTTTCGGATCAATCTTTCCCATCTTCATTCGGTTTATATCGCTTGCAGAACCGACTGGAGTGATGATGGGCTTCTTCCTGAGAACATTAGCAACCTCTTGATCCAGCTTAGCCACCTCCAAAGTATAGCAAACTAACATTCTCTTGAAATGGTCTATGATCGGACCATATTCAGCTTCATTGACAAGAAGAATGTTGTGCAAGACAATCCAATCATGAGGGTTTAAGTTGGGAAGATCAGCCAGAGAGATGGAATGCTCAGATTTATCAGATCCACTCAAGACCTTGAATCTAACATTGACGAAGTTGCCTTCACGAATAGGTTTGAGAACCCAAACGTTGGTTATCTTCTGTGCGCTCCATGTTTGATACTGAGGTTGAGTGGTCCTCAGATAATAGTCTACAAGCTCCCTATCAACCTTTGGGTGAGGATGGGGAACTTCAGCTATATGAGCGAATGCATGGAAGATAAAGGCTTTTCGGGTCAGGGGCATGTCAAACTGGGAATCGACCGAATTGACACGGTCTAAGGATATCACCGGTTCTAACCAAAGAGTGCAGGGGGACTTAATGGCTTCTTTGATAAGCACTTCGAGAGTCCAAGGAGGAAATAAAGTTTTTCTGCTTTCAAGGAGATCATGAGCCTCCTTTATCTTCCTCTCCTTGGCCTCGGCTTCCCTGATGATGCGAGCATTTTCATCCAGCTCCTTCTCTCTGATCTTTTTCCTCAGTAAGCTGACAATCGGTTCTTGATCATCACTTTCATCACTATCGTCAACAATTTGTTTGGCTTTGCTTTGAGCACTCAAACCTGATGCAGGAACAGTTGTTGGTTTGGGTGCTTTCGGAGGGACAAGTGATGAAAATGGAAGTGATTGAGCTTTAGAACTCGTAGGGGGTTTTGATTGAACTGTGGGCTTCTTTTCTCCCCCTTGTTTCAGATGGTCCTCCTGCTCAGGAATGCCTTCAATGCGGCTAAGCAGGGCAAGAGCAGGAGCGAGCTTCTCTGCAAGAGTACGCCTCACCGAATAGTTAAGAATCGGATCATGGGCTTCGATAATGTTAGACAAAGCTCCATGGACATCTGAAACACAACTCCTGACCACAGCTTTCTCAGACCGAAGAGAATCGATCTCCTTCTCGGCTTGGGAGAGCTGATGAGTTGCTAGAGTAAGCTCGGATGACTTTCGAGCAAGCTCGTCCTTTGTGGTGGATTCAGTAGCAATAGTGGCTTGAAAGGAAAGAAGACGATCCGCAACCGAAGATTGAAAAGATTGATTGTCTTCTTTGAGTTTCTGGTGGAAGCTGGCAAATTGGTCTTTTTCGGTTTCGAAAGAATGGACCAGCTTCTCCACAATGGTGCGAATCTTCTTGGTGTTTGTTTCTGATGCCGCCTGCAAAGACTCCAGCCAGATCTGGGCGTCTTGAAATAGTTTTTCGACTTTTTCGGTCGCAACAGCACTAGCCTTTGTCGATTTATCAATAGAAGCAGCAGCTGAGCTGATAGAGGCTTCATGTGCTTTGGAGAGAGATTCCACCATTCCCTGAATGGCAGCCTCCGAAAAGTGAGATGTTTAGGAAGAGGAAGAAGCCACAAGATTGTCAATCTTCTCGTGGAGTTCCTTGATGTGCTTTTTAGTAACTGGAGCATCATCATCATCATCACTTTGAAGTTGGTAGGGGCTGTAGTAGATGGAATCAGAAACCGTATCCTCCCCTCCCAAAAAGGTTTCGGTTTCAGCAGATGGAGTGGGAGATAAGGGTGCGGTGGGTGGTTCGGTAGTGGTAGTGGGTTCAGGTTGTGAAGTTTGAACCCCCGTATTAGATACGTTGGTTGGAACCTCACTGGTGGTAGTTTTGGTGGCTTCTGTGAAGAGTGGTAGGGGAATGAAAGTTGTTGTGGTTGAAAGAGTAGTAGAGGTAGTTATGGGGGGAATAGAAATAGGGTTAGATATGGAGGGAATGGAAATGGAGGAGGTTATGATGGGAATGGAAGAGGTTATGGTGGGAATGGAAGAGGTGGATATAGGAGAAGGGGAAGGAGGTTTTGATGAAACAGGTACCTCATGAGCAGGCGAGTGAGGAGAAGTTTCGCCTCTAGCCGACTCATCTGAGTCAGAATGGTTATCTTCTGAATCACTGGACGAAGAAGAAAGAATAAGTTTGCTCTTCGGTTGTACTTTCTTCTTCTTCGCTGGGGGGGAAAGATCTGTCTTTGAGGGTTTTCGCTTCTTAGGAGAAGGACCCTTTGCCCCCTTTGATGCTTTCTTGATCTTCCCTTTCTCGGGTTTCTTCCCTCTAGCAACTGGTTTATCTGCATCAATGATGGACTGAACCATTTCCGCAGAAAGTTCCCGTGGGCCCGAAGGACGAAAGTCCTTGTAGGCCTTCATTATAACGCTCTCCTTGGACACCCCAGCGGGCATAGAATCCGGAATGGATCCGACAAAGGAAAACTTGGTCAGATCGGTAACAATGATCTTGGTGGTGTGGAAGACACTGATGGAGGAGAGAAGTGAACCAGCAACTGTTGGAACTGAAGTTTATCCATGGCCCACTTGGTGATTAGCGTCCAAAATCTGGCGTAGGACACCTCAGTGTGGCGAGAGGAGGAGGCTAGGCTCTGAATGAGTTATTGCCAGAGAACCGAGCCGTAGTCGAGGTTGATGTCGTGATATAGACCATAGAGAATGGTCATGAACAACTTGCTGGCCCCAACCAGAACTGCACTCAGAGAGCCCTTTGAACATAATGGTGAAGAAACCATTCCATGTAGGAGGAAGACACGACTTCTTGAACTTAGTGACCGTCATGAGAATCTCTGTGTAGCCCATGTTGTAGAACATCGAAAATAACTGTCCTACAGTGATGGAATCGGGATTAACCCTAGATTCATTGGCTTCAAAACCTAGGAGCCAACAGAATCGTTGCTTGGAGATGGAGGTCTTGTGAGAAATAAGGTCGAAGTAGACTCGATCCACTGATCTATCATAATGGGCAGTGGAGAAAACCTGGGAAAGACATTCCATGGGCACAATCTCGACCTTGGAAAGAGCTAGCACCAATGGAGAGTATTTGAGACACTCTGCCATGGGATACATATAATTCTCGTAAGCTTTAGGGTTTAAATCGATCACCAAACTTTGTTGAGTGCAGATGGGAAGAATGTTGGTATGGGAAGAGGTTTCCTGAACAGAGGAAGAGTCCGCCATTGTTGAATGTGGAAGATGATGAACAGTAGAGTATAAATCGCCTTATATTGCTCGTTTGATTTTTGAATCCTGTAAGTATGGAATGAAGTAGAGGTGTTCCTTTTATACTGTGGGTAGAGGAAAGAGAAAAATCATCCCACAAATCTTCTTGATACACGAAACGGTTTCGGATGTGACAGAAACGCGACGGTTGGCACCCTCGATAATTACGCATGAGAGAGAAAAACTATTCCGTTTTGCACGCGTGCCCGTCACCTCACTATTGAAGCCGTTACTCTGTCGGCTGAGTCAGCATCTTATCTGTTAAATAGTTGTCATCCAAACATAAGATTATAATGGAACCGAACGAGATTTTTTTTTTTGGAAAATCAAAGATTTTCGTGCATAGATTGTGAAAGATAAGGAAATGAAGCGAGATATATGTGGGAATTTGTGATGTCAATATAGACACAAAACAGTTGATCCTGGGCACGAATCACTTTCTTCAAGGTCAAGAGAGACCTTAAAGTGTCTGTATGGATTCCCGTTGAATTACGACCAATCACTTTCTAAGAAGTGTTGAAAGGCATCTTTTTATAAGGCTAAAAGGGTGGCTTTCGCTTCAGTTTAGAATCCCGGACCTTGACATAAGACCGAGAGTAAATGAAGTACCTGTGAGACCGATGTGGTCTATTGAACAAGTAGGCTAGATTATGTATATAGTGACTTATTGAAGATGTGTGATGGTGAAATATCAAAAAAAAAATTAAACTAGATTCTAAGGGAATAAATGCTATGGTAAATAACAATTTCATAAGAATCTGACAACCAAAAAGAGATTTCATGTTTACCATCAATTCATGTTAGGTATTGAATTTTGGGTTTCACTAAGCACGTAGTGACACGAAGCTTAGATCATAAACACAGAGATTGTGTAACCATAAACCTCAGTGGTTAATTCTTAGAGTCTCAAGGGTTACGATATGAGACCGAAATATGATGGAGAAAAATATTGAGGTGGTGAAGAGAAACTATAGTACCTCTGCTGAAAATAGTGACCAAGCAGTAAACTCTTAACCCATATGAGAAAAGAGTAAGGTAGCTCAGGATTAGAATAAATGGAGCAGCCTTATTGGGAAGACAAGGTTTGTATATACCTAGTCATTAAGGCTTTTATTCAAAATCAGTTGAGGCTTTGGACAACATGCAGCAGCATGCTTCTAGGGACGCTTAACTATTAAAAAATGTGAGAATGAAACCTGGCCCATCGATATTTAAACAAGAATGAAAGAAGAAAAAAATATTTTTGGAGATTTTAAGTTTTTGAAAAGAGAAAAACCAAACAGAATAAATAATAAAAAAATAAAAAAAATTGAACCGAACCCGAAATGGACTGAACGCTCGGTTCATTTCGGTTCCTAAAAAACATATTTTTGGATTTTTGGAAAAACAGCTTCACAAAAGTTTACAGCCATAGACAACACCTTTTTGAGATTGAGCGAAAATATGTGCAATGGGACCAAACCCGAAATAGACCGAGCGTTCGGTTCATTTCGGTTCCCATGTGAACCGAACCCGAAATAGACCGAGCGTTCGGTTCATTTCGCTTCTAACTTTTAACTTTGAGATGGTGTTTTTGGTACCGATTCTGATTCCATCATTCCTAGACCTTGAAGGATTTTATTGAAACTTGCTTCAGGTAGGGCTTTGGTGAAGATATTGGCCAGTTGATCAGTGGTTCGAACAAAGTGAATTTCGACATTTCCATCCTCCACGTGATCCTTAATGAAGTGATATCTCAGTGCTATATGCTTGGTCTTTGAGTGTTGCACTGGGTTATGACAGATCCTAATTGCACTTTCTAAATCGCAATATAGTGGGATCTTTTTCATGTTGAGTCCATAATCTCTGAGCTGGCTTTGGATCCATATGACTTGAGATGTGCAAGAGGCGGTTGCGATGTACTCTGCTTCGGTTGTAGAAAGGGAAACGCAGGTTTGCTTCTTTGACTGCCAGCTGACCAACTTCCCATCAAGGAATTGGCAACCCCCTGTGGTGCTTTTCCTGTCTAAACCACATCCTCCAAGGTCTGCATCAGAGAAGGCTTGAACGAAGAAGCCTGAGTTGGATGGATACCATAGACCGAGAGAGGTAGTTCGCTTCAGATACCTGAGTATATTTTTCACTGCAAGCATATGTGGTTCTCGTGGGTTCGCCTGAAACCTAGCACAATAACATACGGAAAACATGATATCAGGCCTGCTAGCAGTAAGATACATTAAGGACCCAATCATCTGGCGGTATAGCGTAATGGCAACTGCCGGTTTCTCCAGCGAAGGTGTGAGTTTGGTGCCGAATGCCATTGGAACTTTGACCTTTGAGTCTCGCATCATACCAAATATGGCAAGAAGAGTTTTGGTGAATGCTTCCTGGTTGATAAAGATGCCTTCGGGTCCCTGTCTAATATTTAAACCAAGGAAAAAATTAATCGGACCCATGAAGCTCATTTCAAATTTAGTCTCCATCAGCTTTCTGAATTCAGCTGTTAAGCTGGGATTCGTTGAGCCGAAGATGATATCATCGACATAAATTTGTACAATCATAAGGTGGTTACGTTCCTTCTTACGAAATAAGGTTGGGTCAACCGAACCTTGTTTGAATTTGGACATCTTTAAAAACTTAGTTAGCATTTCATACCAGGCCCTAGGTGCTTGTTTCAGACCGTAAACCGCCTTGTCCAGAATATAGCAGTGATTTGGGAACTTCTCATTGACAAAACCAGGAGGTTGCTCCACGTAGACTGTTTCTTCGAGTTCTCCATTCAGAAAAGCACATTTGACGTCCATTTGGTAGACCTCGAAGTTTTTGTGCGCTGCATAGGCAAGAAATATTCGAACAGATTCCAGCCTTGCAACTGGAGCGAAAGTCTCTTCATAATCAATTCCTTCTTCCTGGCAATATCCTTTCACCACTAAACGAGCTTTGTTCATTATTACGTTACCTTCCTTGTCCATTTTATTTCTAAAGACCCATTTGAGACCAACAACGGAGGCATCTTGAGGAGTTGGAATGAGATACCAAACTTTATTTCTTTCGAACTCATTAAGTTCGTCTTGCATAGCTTGAACCCAATCAGAGTGATCAAGAGTAGTGTTTACCATCTTTGGTTCAACCTTTGAGATGAAAGAATTAAACATGCAGAACTCAACTTTGGAAAATAAAGAAGTCTGTTTTGCCTTCAGTTGAGATCTGGTCAACACCTTTTCAGAGACATTACCCACAACCTGTGAAACAGGATGATCTCTAGTCCATTTGACAAGAGGAGGGTAATTTGGATCATAGGAAGGATCCAATTCAGCGTTCACTAATTCTTCCAATTCTGATTGACTATCTTCGTCATAAAACGTATTGGCATTCTCCCCCTCGAATGATGAGCTTTCTGGTGCAGTGGGACTTTTGGGTGTAGTGAAGTGTTCGGGTGCTACTGTGCCTTCAGATGTTGTGGAGTGTTCGTGAGCTATAGTACCTTCAGGTGCTGTGGAGCGTTCGGGTGCTACAGTACCTTCGGGTGCTATAGGATCATAGTGCTCCCCCTCAATTGGTGCATTGTGCTGAGAAGTTTTATTTGGAGCTGATTCTCCGTCACCTAGTCATTTGGCAGCTTCATCGACGATTTGCTTCAGATGATTGATTTTGTTGTCCACTGCCTTGGCTTTAGAGAGAGTAGCTTTCTCTGGTTCATCGAATAACTCCACAAACTGCTCAAACAAATTAGCAATCGAGGCCGTAACATGACTTGTCTGAGTGAAAATTTCTCCAATAGCTTCTTCAGTAGCGCTTATCCTTTTGACGAAGCTGTCATCGAAAGTCACATAATATGTCTCTTCAATCTTCCTTGAATGCTTGTTTAAGACCCTATATGCTTTTGAAGTTAGAGAATATCCCAGAAAAATTCCTTCATCGGCTTTTACGTCAAACTTGTTACAATGTTCTTTAGAATTGAAGATAAAGCATCGTGAGTCGAACACGTGAAAGAATTTGACATTCGGTTTTCTATTGTTGATGATCTCATAAGGGGTAAGAGTGAAACGCTTATTGAGATAGGACCTGTTTTGTGTAAAACAAGCTGCAGAAATAGCATCAGCCCAAAAATATAATGGTAAGGAAGCGAAACTTAACATGGTTCTGGCCGCCTCACACAAAGATCAGTTTCGTCTTTCGACAATTCCATTTTGTTGAGGGATGTAGGGAGCTGAGAAGTTGTGACTAATTCCTTTATCTGCTGTGATAGTGTTTCTACTTTGATTAAAACTGTTTTTTATTTATCTGTTGTTTAGATAAATTAGGGAAACGGTATGTAGATTGAAACACAGAGAAAGACAACGTACGGTTCTTCTTGTTCTTCATCTTATCAAAATTGATTCTGATTTTGTGCCTAAAATCAAAATTGTTGCTTCAGGAATTATCCTAGTTTGGATTTCATGATACTGAAGGCATATGGGGTAAAAATATCAAACAAGGAAAGTGTTTACATGATTCCTGTTTGGGATCCAGACTTTCTATAACCCTATTTCGAATTTCCCAACATAAGACTCCTACTGACCTTTTGACATATAAGATTCTCAGTCAAAGAACATTTCTCAACAAGAAAATATTCAAGAGTTAGTGTGGGTTCTTATCAAAAAAACACTTCATATAATTGGTCTTTGTTTTAGCCAAAACATCACAACTACCAATTTCAAATGTACAAGAGTCAAAAAAAAAATTACTCCACATTTCATGAGGTGTTATAAACCTACTTAGAATATGTCACTTAAGGTACAACTTGGAGTAACTAGAGTATGACTCCAAGACTCTATTTTGGAACGAAGTATGACTCATCTTCTTGATTTAGCCATTTCAACAATTCCTGATTCCTCTTCTTAGTCAGTAAATGTACTAAGGTATCCTTAGCGAATCAATTGTGACATGGTTCCTAAATAATTAAGATGATCATAAAAACGATCCTAAAGTACTCTGCTTTGATGGGTCTTATACAAACAATCCTATGTGTGCATGCAACCCTAGTATTGGATCTATGTTTTCACTATTAGTTATACAACTTTATGAACACAAAAAGAAACCTGGCATGCTACTATAATTTTTGAAATTCATATATAAAGCTAGAATACATACCTTTTTGTTGTTATATAGCAATAACAACTAGTTCCTTGAATTTCCTTAGCTCTTGAAAGCAAGTACCACAAGTGTAGTACCTCTAATGGAGTCACAAACACCATATGCAGCTTGGATGAAGAGGAGAAGAAAAAGAGGCACCAAAAACGGCTGGAAACCCTAATGGAAGTGTTGTTCACGTTTTTGGGGCTTAAGGCTTTTATACATGTAGGCTATTAGGGTTTACAACTAGGAAACCCTAATCTGACTGCTTAGGCCCTAAGCAGCCCATGGACTCCTTAAACATATCCCTTGGACGATTTCTATTGGGCTTCCCATAGAATTCATTCAACCTATATATTATTAGGTGATCCATAGCCCAATTATAATTATCTTATAATTACAACTTCAGTCCCCTAAGTTTAATTAATCTCTTTTAACCACAAAATTAATTCTTGACCAATATTAATTAAACAATATGATTTCTCCTTTAATATATTATTCTCATAATATATTAATAAATCATATTTAAACCTTTCTCTCCTTAAATCATCCTACATATTGCTATGGTGAAGGCAACCCAAAAGGACCATGCTCATAATCGGGTCAAGTACATACCAAAACAGTTATGGACTTAGACACTAATCCAACAGTCTCCCACTTGGATAAGTCTAATAACTATTTTCTGTATGACTTCAGAACCTGATCAGCAATCGTAGCTTTCAAAAGCCGCTATCAACTCTGATCTTATCAGATAGCGTGTCCTCTAGATAAGGGATTATATATTCCTTCATTCTCAAGATATCGTATAGACAAAAGACATGAATTTCAATCATTCTCTCTATACTATTTCCCGACTTCCGATTCATGACGACTGATAACAGACTACAATTGAACACATCAACTTAGTCCCGGCTTGGCCAAGCGCTTAGGTGTCATCACTAAATCATCGAGAGGCCCACATATATCGCTTTTATCCCACTTTTGGTAAAAGGAATGGATAAACTTCGACTCAAATGCTCGCTTGCATTTACTGATCGAATCACACACAACAATAAGTTTTATAACACCAAGTTACTGGTGTGTTTACTTATTATCAATGTGCAACCGACCAACAAATAACAACTCACATGTCTCGGTTTCAAGAATATACAATATTATCGTCTCACTAATCACTCGTGATAAAACCATGAAGTGATCCAAGTGAGCGTGGGTTTAATCCAATACTCTAATCTTATCAAAGCACTCATGAACTCTGCAGCAAACTTGTGCCATGTCTAAACACTTCAGACAATCTACAGACACATTCATGACAGTCTTTCTTCATACCTACTCCCAACGTATAACCGACTGTGGATGTTTGAATAACCTAGTTATTCTGGAAGTCAAAACATGCAAAGTGAAACATAACAACAATACTTAATCCTATATGGCCCCAAATTTGTGAGAGTAAATAAAACCCTTCTATTTATCCACCATATTGATTACTCATTATTTATCATTTAATGTTTCGGATGATCAACTCATTACTTGAATTATACCAACAATTGTCCCATGCTCTAAACATGCACACTTTGTTTCCTATGGTCCATGCTTTGTGAAATAGATCACCTGAAAACTTTTCCAATGATGCTCATTTCACAATTCCTTAATCCTAATTATTAGTGTAAGAACACAAGGTTCTTGCCACTACTAGAATATGCTAGATTCTAACATTTTATGCAACGATCCCTTTGCAAAATCATAGCACAAAAGTCACCAAGACGTAGCTAATGAAATTACAAAGTACTTTCTTAGAAATTGTTACAAGACAATTCCATAGATGTGAAGTCTCACATTCAAAGTACATTCCTTTGAACATCCTTCTTGCATAAAAGTTTCTAATCTAGGCATAGACTCTCAATATCCAACTCCTAATATGGAAACATTTCCACATTTGCCATATGACAACTCATTCTTAATAGAATCTTATCTATTCATAATAATGTCGATATAGTCCATCCAATACCATACTTCCAACTACTTACAAGCGATCAATCCTCAGCGAACTTTGGATCGTCCTTTGATAGTTGTTAAATTCTTTCAGTCAAAACCAATTCTAGTCATTTTTCCCTCTTAATGCGCTAGACATTTGGAAAATTTTAGAATGGTAAAATACTATAGCATTTACAATCGATCCTATACCCGAAGCGTATGGGACACGATGCATAATGTCTTACATAAAGATATGATACTTTACCAATCTTTTGCCATAATATTTTATGTGTCATGTTCTCACAATTCGAACTATGAAGAGGGATGCCGTAATCATAATCGAATTTTAAGAACACACAATGTATCCTTTGACTGAAAATATTAAAATTTCTTAATCTAAGCTTTAGATTTTGAAACGGAGTATAATATTCTCTCCCTTAATTATAGCAAAACAACTTTTCAACCCATGCAACTTTGCAAATGGAATCTTTGTTTTTCTATAATTAATATTGCTAACTTGCAATACTCGCCATAACAATCATACAAGCATAACACTTATGCTCCCACTATCATGATGATTATCATATAAGCATAACATTTATGCTCCCACTAGCTTTAACATGTATTCAGAAAACAAATGAACTTCCAGAAAACAATGCCTATTGAATTTCTGAAATTCATATTTCTAATACCAGATGCTTCGATAAGCCTTTATCTAAGCTTCTTAACCTTATACACCTTTGCCTTAGATAGCTCATATGTGTGTTTAAACAATTCATAACTTATGTTACTAAGCTCCAAATGTTGAAACTAATTGCCAAATCTCACAATTCGAACTATGGAAAGGGATGCCGTAACCATAATCGAATTTGAGAATACAATTTTCACAATTTCTATCTTCTTAAAATCTCTCTTAGTGAAAGCATTTCCTCACAGTCATTTTCATGAAGGAGGGAATCTTATGACACTTAGATTTTATGGTGTATGAGTTCCTATCCATGTGAATTTGCCAAAACCAAGGTTTGCGACAAATCCAAACTCATATGGACTGAACTTTCTTAATCTTGATTTCTTGCCCTATGGTAACACGAGTGCCCACCATGTCTTCCAAGTAGTTTAGTAACTTGTCCTTACATATCAATTTACTTTCCATCGACTAAGGCTTTAGTGTGTATTAAAATGAGAACTCATAGAACTCATATACACAATTAACTCAATTGGAATGGCACAGAAACAAAACAATGTCAGCACGATAGGTTGTAAACCTCAAGTCGTGTGCTAGTGATGATCGATAAGGTTTATTCTTGATTTGTTCTTGAAACTTTTCAAGACCATTAAGACTCCCACTGACTTCTTGACATATAAGATTCTCTTGTCAAGAAACATTTCTTGACAAACAAATATTCAAGAGTTAGTGAAGCATTTATCAAGACAAAACACTTCACACAATTGGTCCTAGTTGGTCTTTGTCTTATCCAAGACAGCACAACTTACCAATTTCAAATGTGCAAGAATAAGAAAACTTTTCCAAATTCCACATTTGATGAGTGTTATAAACCTACTTAAGACTTTTCACTCAATGTCACAATCTTGACTCTAAGACTTGATATTGGAACGAAGTATGATTGACTTATTGATATATCCATTTCTACAATACTTGATACCTCTTCTTAGACATGCAAATGCACTAAGACTCACTTAGAGGATCAATTGAGATATGGTTCTTAATCATTAAGACTTCATCATAAAAAAAGGTACTCTCCCTTCTTCTTAGAATAGAGAAACTTTTATCTTTCTGCCTACTTGATTCTTCTTTATTTGTTCTACTATTCATTGAAACCTTTTCAATCAACTTAGAATTATACTTAATCTTATAAGTATAATCATATTTACTAAGCTTTAGTAAATCATGACGAATATCTTTGTCACTCTTGTGGTGGACTTGATCAACACACAACCTTGTGTACTTGATCTCCTTGTCCTTCAATTGACACTTTGCCAAAGAATTAGTCTAAGTTTCCTAAATGTGAAGGTTTTTCATTCATCATACAATACACATTGCATGATTCCAAGTTTCTGTCCAATTGAAACTTGGGCGATGAGAAACTCTCCCTATTTGGTAAACTTTTGACATTTGCACAAATAACATAATTAAGAATCAAATCCATTATTGCTAATAATAGAAACATTCAAACATCAATTTTTCATACATGCCATCGCAAGGATAAATAAATAAGATAAAATCAAAATTCATTTTATTGCGGGAAAAATTTATCCTTACAATGTAATTCAATTGAAAAACTATGTTATTACATATTTCTTAACAATCTATTCTAACT
Source organism: Lactuca saligna (assembly GCF_052625555.1). Taxonomy (NCBI): domain Eukaryota; kingdom Viridiplantae; phylum Streptophyta; class Magnoliopsida; order Asterales; family Asteraceae; genus Lactuca; species Lactuca saligna. The sequence continues at coordinate 118,096,325 of NC_136422.1, forward strand.
CCAAGTAGTAGCTCAAGAATCCATTCTTCAAGTAATGCGATCGAAATCCATTTCTTCATGATTAGATTCAGCTCACTTCTTTTCTCAAGCTTCCTCTCTTTTCTTCGATCCTACAAAACATCAAAAATGTAATCTTATCACATCATGTATTAAGAATCTAGAATAGGAACTCAAAAGAGTTAGATAATGGATTTTACCTGAAGTAGAGCCATACGTCCTGACTCTCCCATCTCTTAGATCTTTCAGGTAGTTAGGGCAGCTTCGTCTCCAATGCCCCTTCTCTTGGCAATAAAAGCAAATGGACTCCTTTGGCACAACTCATCGGACAATCACAGACTTAGTTCTTTCTGGACTTCCAATGTTGCCAGTGTCCATTGAAGTTTGGGAGTTTGATTCACTAGACAAATTTGCTTGACCAGCACGCCAAATCATTGCTGACTCAGCAGCTATAAGCAAATAGGTGAGATCAATTAGGGTCACGTCGTGGTCCATCATATAGTACTTTCTAACGAACTCACTATATGATTCAGGAAGTGACTGAAGAACCTAGTCAACAGCCAACTCGCTTGAAATCTCGACACCCAACATGTTTAACCTATCAATGTATGACTTCATCTCTAAGACGTGCGCACACACAGGTTTCCCAACTTCGTGTTTACTTGCCAAAAGGGCTTGAGTGAGCTTGAACTTTTCAAGCCTTTGAACTTGTGGGTCAGGGAGAATAATTGGAGGAGGTGGAGGAAGTGAAGCATGACTCTCATTTCCTTGATCGTATCTCGGAACGTCATCTTCATTTGGAAAGCTTGTTCCAAAGGATTTGGGAAGACCATTCTAAGATTCAGACATCTACAAAACGGGAGAAAATTCAAGTTAAGTTGATTAGAATTCTTGATGCAACACCCAAATGAAACATCAAGCTAGGATCCAACACAATACTCTACAACCTAGAAGAGGGATGCCGTAATCTAGTTGCAGAATATTTGAAGGTAGGTAAATGACGATTTACCAATTTCCACCATGACAAACGAAAAAGAAGTTTAAGTTTTAAATGAATTGAAACTCCTAGATCTTTTGAGACTCATTGAACTCTTCAATGGCATGTTTAATCTCGATTATGCCCTACTATTCGTGACTGGGATGCCGAGGATCACAAACAAGGTGTAAATAACCATACGAATCACGTGGTGCACCCAATGCTACTATCACCTAATCAATGTGCCGGTTAGCCACACACGCTCCATTGATCTATGATAAGCATCGAGCCACCCTTTGCCACCAATGTCATCCCCAAATTAGTGTGCCGGTTAACCACACACGCTCCACTAACGTTTGACAAGGGTACGAAGTGTAATTCCATGGGTTAGCATACAATTTCACATTTTGCCTAAAGTAACTATCATTTGGGAATTTGAAAAAGCATTTAGTTACTTTGTACTTCATTATACTTATAATGGAAGGTTTCTGTCCTATCCTACCCGTTCGGCTAACGACCCTCCACTAGTCAAGAGTGCGGTGGGTAAGAGTGGATACCCATTCAATCGCCATTTTATAGGCAATTTCCTTAAACACCCCTTATAGACTAGCTTCGTGAATGAGGCCTACTAACGGTAAGACTGAATTTTTAGTTATACATATATAATATTAAACTTTTAATGTTATATATAGTATAAGGGTGTATTTTACACTTTTAAAATACTAGGTGGTTTAAATTATACTTTTAACTAACCAAAATCATTATGGATTTATTAAATCTCTTTTAATTATACACTTAATTAATTTAATAAAACCATAAGGGTTTAATTTGAACTTTTCAAAATCAGGGTTTTGGAATTTAGACTTTCAAAATTAACTTTTAATCAACAATTTAAATTCCAAAACTTGAGGGCAAGTTTTGAAACTCTTCAAAACAATTAGGTTTTAATCTCACTTAAAATTTTCGAATTTAAGACATTAAATTAAAATTTTAAATATTAAAACTCTTGATTTAATAATTACCATAAATTAAACAATTAATTTAAATTATTAAATCACAAGGGATTATCTAGATCATGAGGATAATTACCAATTATACATCTAAGATATCCTAATCCCTTGAATCCCTCTCTAAATCTCGAAAATAAGGGATGGGATAATTCAAGATCTTTAATTACCATATTTAACAATTAAAAGATAATTACAAGATATGGGATTATCCAAATCCCTAAAATTTAGGATCTAACCTTGGGGAAGGAGATAATTTCGAAATCCAAGGGTTGGATAATCCTAGATTTCAAAATCTTGGAGGCTAAGGAAAGGATTTGGGAAACCCTAGCAAAAATCGCCATCTAGGGTTTTGCAACCCTAATTGCGAAAATTACCTAGCCTTTAGGGTTTATTAGCCATAAACCCTAATATGTCAAGTTCACAAATTTGAATAAAAGCTAATTGAAAACAAAAACCAATGGCTCTGATACCACTGATGGGTCTTATACAAACAATCTTATGTGTGCATGCAACCCTAGTATTGGATCTATGTTTTCACTATTAGTTATACAACTTTATGAACACAAAAAGAAACCTAGCATGCTACTATAATTTTCGAAATTCATATATAAAGCTAGAATACATACCTTTTTGTTGTTATATAGCAATAACAACTAGTTCCTTGAATTTCCTTAGCTCTTGAAAGCAAGTACCACAAGTGTAGTACCTCTAATGGAGTCACAAACACCATATGCAACTTGGATGAAGAGGAGAAGAAAAAGAGGCACCAAAAACGGCTGGAAACCCTAATGGAAGTGTTGTTCACGTTTTTGGGGCTTAAGGGTCCCTTTTATACATGTAGGCTATTAGGGTTTACAACTAGGAAACCCTAATCTGACTGCTTAGGCCCTAAGCAGCCCATGGACTCCTTAAACATATCCCTTGGACGATTTCTAATGGGCTTCCCATAGAATTCGTTCAACCTATATATTATTAGGTGATCCATAGCCCAATTATAATTATCTTATAATTACAACTTCAGTCCCCTAAGTTTAATTAATCTCTTTTAACCACAAAATTAATTCTTGACCAATATTAATTAAACAATATGATTTCTCCTTTAATATATTATTCTCATAATATATTAATAAATCATATTTAAACCTTACTCTCCTTAAATCATCCTACATATTGCTATGGTGAAGGCAACCCAAAAGGACCATGCTCATAATCGGGTCAAGTACATACCAAAACAGTTATGGACTTAGACACTAATCCAACATGCTTTCCTTTCAGATTGAAGAAACTTTTATATTTCTGACCAATTTGATTCTTCTTATTCATTATGATATATATTGATACTTTTCAATATATCAAAACACTTAGACTTGTAAGCATAACCATATTCACTAAACCATTAGTAAATCATGATGAATAGACTTATAATCCTTTGTGGTGGATCTGACCCATCCAGATCAACGTGCAATATATCCTTCAGTATTTCACTTGGCTCATATACATATGTGAACAAGGAATCAGTTCCAATTTCCCAAGGATCAAGATTCTCACACATCATGCAATTCATATCGTATGATTCCAAGTTTCTGTCCAATTGAAACTTGGGGGATGAGAATCTTTCCTTATTTGGTAAATTGTGACACTACCATAAACGATATATCTAAGAATCAAATCCATTTCAACATTGCTAACAATATAAATATAAACACCAATTTTCATAAATGCTATTGCAAGGAAACGTAATAAGATAAAACCAAATTTTATTTTATTGATAAAGTGTGGAAAAACTTGACCTTACAACGCAAATACAAATGAAAACTATGTTTCTTAATATTCCTAAGCAATCTATCATAATTCCTAAGCAGCAGCTCAAAAATATGATCATCGAACCATGCAACCGAAATCCACTTCTTCATGATCAGACTCAACTTACTTTTCTTTTAAGCTTCCATCTTTCTTTTAGATTCTGCAAATCATCAAAATGTAACTTCACTTCATGTAATAAGAATCTATAAATAGGAACTTAATAGAGTTAGATAGTGAATGTACCTGAAGTAGAGTCATACGATTTGACTTTATCATCTATTATATCTCTCATGTAGTCAGGGCAACTTCGCTTCCAATGCCCCTTCAATTAGAAGTAGAAACAAATGGACTCTTAGGAATGACACATGGAACAACCTCAGAATCAACCTTTCTTTTACGGTCAAACTTTTTGACCTTGGCTAATTTCTCTTCCTTAGGAGAAGAAATAATTTATGGACTATCAACGTTGGTATTACCTATCTCCATGGAAATTTGGGAGGTAGATCTTCAAACAATTTTGCTTTACCAGTGTGCCAAATCATTGATGATTCAGCACCAATTAGCAAATATGTCAGATCAATAAGGGTCACGTCGTGGTCTGTCATATTGCAGTCCTTAACGAACTGAATATACGACTCAGGAAGTGATTAAAGAACCAAGTCAACAGCCAACTTCCTCGGGAAAACAACACCCAACACTCTCATTGTATCAACGTGTAGTTTTATCTTCAGAATGTGTGCAAACACTAGACTTCCATTTTGGTGCTTGCATGCCAATAGGGCTTGAGTGACCTTGAACTTTTTAAGTCGATGAAAACGTGGGTCAGGGAAAAATCAATGGCGGAGGTGGAGGAAGAGAAGTGCGATTTCTAGGTCCACCTTTTCCCAAAGAAGGGGATGGTCTTCATCTTGATCAACACTTGGAACTTCATATTCATAAGGAAAGCCTTTTCTAAAAGGATGAGTAAGAACATAGTTGTCAAAACTAGACATCTACAAAAGGGAGAAATTCTAGTTAGTTGAAACAATCCTTAATATAACACCCAAATTGAAATATTAAGGCCAGGACCCAACACAATAATTCACAATTCGGAAAATTAATGTCGTAATCCAATTGTAAACTATTTGAAGGTAGGTAAATGACGATTTACCAATTCCACCACAAAAACGAAATTTTAAGCAAATTAGGTTTTAAATGAAATTCCAAGATCTTTTTAGATTTATTGAACTTTTCAATGGAATGTTTAATCTCGATTATGCCCTTCAAGTTTGCGACTGGGATATCGAGGATCACAAACAAGGTGTGAATAACCATGCAAATTAGCATGGTACTCTCGATGTCACTTATCACCAAATCAATGTGCCGGTTAGCCAAACACGCTCCATCGATCAATGATAATTTACGAGTTACCCGTTGCCATCCTTTATTAGTTCATATTAGTGTGCCGGTTAACCACACACGCTCCATTAACGACCAATAAGGTGCAATGTGCAATTTCATGGGTTATCATCAAATTCACATTTTCCTAAAGTAACTAAAATTTGCAATTTATAAAAAAAAGCATTTAGCTACGTTATAATTCATTATACTTATTAATGAGTATTTAATGTCCTATCCTACCTATTCGGCTAACGACCATCCACTAGTCAAGAGTACGGTGGGTAAGAATGGATACCCAATGACAATAATTTACAAACTAATTTCTTAAACACTCCTTATAGACTAACTTCGTGAATGAGACCTACTAATGGTAAGACTGATCTTTTCTTATATATATATATATATATATATATATATATATATATATATATATATATATATATATATATATATATATATATATATATAACTTTAAATCTTATATAGTATAAGCGTGTATTTTATATATTTAAAATACTAAGTGGTTTATTCTTTTAATAAATTAATCTTTTAATTTAATTAAATTTAAACCTAATAATGGATTTATTAATAGTCTTTTAACTAAAACTCTTAATTAATTAATAAAATCCATGAGGGTGTATTCTTAAACTATTAAAAATATTAGGGTTTTACCATTTAAATTTCAAAAAATTAAAACTTTTAGTTTCAAATTCAGAATATAAAACCAAAAGGGTGTAATTTGAAACGTTTCAAAATCTAGGTTAAATCTTTGAATCAGTATATTCTTATATTATCCATATTTAACAAAATCCATTAAATTTTGATAAGGATGTGATGATACCAATCAGAAAAATCGATTTTAGAATAAAAACAAATTATTGTAATTATCCAAATCAAAATCTGATTAAAAAAATCAAAAAATCATGAAACTGATGAGCCAACTCGTCGAGTTGGATTCTGAACTCATTGAGTTCATCTACTCGTCAAGTTCATACTGAACTCGCCGAGTT